>NC_143549.1:164207500-164507500 GCF_054136105.1 Typopeltis vanoorti | reverse complement strand
CTACGTAGTGCAACTCGGTGTGTTTATTTAACTAGATATTTCTAATACACCACTGATATTTCTACTGCAGTTATAAAAGTGTGGTGATTCTTGTATAAACTGCAAGGCAGGATTCTCAACTGGTGGATGACGGTCACATCAGAAGTATTAACGGGTTTTTTATAGTCTGCTGGTAAGTCAAACCTAATTGGATAATTTCTGCTTTAAGTACTTATTTAAAAATGTGGAATTTTTGCAGGTCTTCCTATTTTCACCTTGAAAACTAACCAAACGTTCGCTTATTCATGTATCGATCGTTTGTGGCATGGAAAAAGTGAAAATTTCACTTCAAATTTTGCTTTTTAAAAAGTATTAATTTTTTTCATTACTCTACGCTTTCATCCCTAACACGTTATATTTATAAAGGTTTTCTGTGATTTTTCAGAAATAATTTTCCATTTAATAAAAAAAGATTTAAGACCTGTTTTGAAATGTAAATACGAATTAGACATTTTATTAAGTTTCTGTTGCTGAGATTGAGGAGGTCTATTCCCCCACAAATAAGAATGTGAATATGGAAAGGAGTCTTAAAATTTAACTGTTGGATAGTTTGTAATCTGTAAGGGGATGAAAATAAAAGTAAAAACTTTTTTTTTATCCTGAGATGTAACATTATGTTTTTTTTCTTTAAATTGATCACATTAATTAGTTTAATAGCAATAGTTAGTTATCCACATGTGACTTCATTTCGATGCCTTGTGGTCACTCCCATTCCACATTGGGTTTGGGGAGTGAAGCCTTTTGCTAGAAGAGGTGGTAGGGTCGCAGATTCCCTTTCCACAAAAAGTTTAAGACATTCACAAACATCCATGCCGGGATTCTATCCCACAACCTCTTGGCTGAAGAGTAGATATTCTAACAACTCAGCCAACTAGGCCTGCATGATTGCCGAGCGGTTAGCATATCAGCAATTGTTTAAATAACGCATTTTTGTTTTTCAGTTTTTCAAGATTATCTTAAGTTTAAATCAAATAAAGTTGTGTTTCTCTTTATTATTAAAAAAAAAATTTTTTTTTCTAAATAAGAATTTACAATTAATGATTTAATGCCTGTTTTGATCATATAGAAAAATTGTAGCAGAACGTAGTTAAAATCCACAAGATTATAGGACTGAGGACACTTCCAGTATGCTGATTTTATTTCTTCTGTTTTGCAAGAATGAATGCGATGTTTCCTTTTTCTCGCACTCCTAAAAGTGCTTCCCGTGCAAGTGTGAACGCGCGGTCTGCATGTTTCTGACGTAAGTTTGAATCGAACAGAAAACGCTTGGCAGTAGCAGATACGACTTGCAGTGAAACGCACGTTTTCTTCGAGAGTGCCACTTTACTTCTACAGGAACAACCGTCTTTGTCATTTTTAAGAACTGCTTGCAATTAAGTTAAATGTTTCACAGTGAGAGAGAGAGAGAGAGAGAGAGAGAGAGAGAGAGAGAGAGAGAGAGAGCAAGTTAAGATCTATTGATGAAATAAACAGAGGTCAGTTTCTTGCCGATTTCAGTATTTAACTGACCAACTTTATAGTTTGTGTGATTTCTTATACGAAATATGAAAAACTTTCCACTACATTTCATAAAAGAAACATCGCTGTCACGTACGTAGGTGGTCTGAAAAGTTCTCGGCCTAACAATTTAAAAACCAACTTATAATTTCAAAATTATTTTTATTTTTCAACATAATCTCCCTTAAGACTAATACATTTATAATACCAGTGTCATTATCCAGTCCATGTAGTGGTTCTCAGTAAGATCTTCAAAATATCCCTCTACAGCTGCAATCACCTTTTGATTCGAAGAAAAACGCTGACCAGCGAGGAAGAGATTTAGTTTTGGGAAGAGAAAGAAGTCAGAGGGAGCCAAACCTGGGGAATATTGGTGGATGCTCCAACAATTCATATTGCAGATCCCTTAATTTTCTCATTGCTAAAATACCTTTCTGGCAGGTGCATTGTCCTGATGAAAGATGATTTTTTTCTTTTGCAAACCGGGTATTTTCTAACGAATTTCTTCGTCTAGTATGGTTAAAAGATCGGAATAATATTCCGCAGTTATTGTTTTACCCTTTTCAAGATAATTAATAAACAAAATGCCTTTAGCATCCCAAAACCATGACCTTTCCTGCTGATGGAACCAACTTTGTCTTCTTTAGCGCTGAACAACTGGTTTCTGTCCACTGTTTTGACTACTGTTTTGATTCTGGTGTGTAATGGTGAATGCAAGTCTCATCCATAGTAATAAATCGACGCATAAAATCAGTTTTATTCTTGTTAAAACCCTCCAAGCACTGTTCAGAGATTTTCATGCAAGTGCGTTTTTGATCTGCTGTGAGCAAGCGCGGCACCCATGTTGCGCAAAGCTTTTTCATTTGCAATTCTTCATGCAAAATATATCCTACACGTTCTTTTGAAATGCCTATAGTCTCAGAAATTTCAAGCAATTTGACTCGCTGGTCATCCAATACCATATTGGATGGTATATATATATATATATATATATATATATATATATATATATATATATATATATATATAAGTTTTTTTTACCTTGGGTAATGTATATTAGGCTTACCAAGTAATTTTATAAACTTGGTTATTTTACTCCTAATCCTAAGTAAGCAAGCAGTTAAGTTTGCGCCTGAACGTAGTTCAAGTCTAAAGGTGGTGCAACACCAGGGCAACTCATTGTAAAGGTGGATAAAGCTCTGATCACTATTCTTAGTATTTTCCATAATGTAAAGCACATCTCACTAAGAGATGTATACTGCAATACATTATGGGTGGAGTCACTACCCAGACCGGTTTCAACTTTTTTTTTTGAGGTCTCCTCAGTGAGGCGACATCGATTTCACATCGATGCTTATGACAGATGTACCAACCTAGAAAAAAAATCTTGTCGATAGTGTTGCCATTTATGGTTGAGGCCGAGAACTTTTCAGACCACACACGTACATGATTATGGAATAATTCAAGTCTCAGCATATTGAAATTAAAATAATGGGGAGCCCAACAAGCACATACGAGTATTTCACTGGTGTCTGTTCAAGATACGCTTGCCATTTTAATCATAGAGGACATGACGTTACTCTTCTTCCTTCAAGCCATACGAACTCTCCACGACTTCGTTTATATAACAAAACCGCTAAAATACCTAGGCAACCTCTCACACCTCAAGAAATTAAATTTGTTTGTGGAGGAGTCATGAGTTGTTCATCGCAAGCATACTGTATTTGATAGCAGAATAATAGTGGTGTTGGAAATGATTATGAAAAATGACTTTTAGTGGAGAGGTTTTGTTGTTGTCTGCTATGTATGTAGCCGAACTGGTTGGTCGACTGGATGAGGTTTCCGCTCTATAACTGGCTGGATTCGAATGCCGCTGTGGCACAGATGTCTGTGAAAAATGACAGACAGTTTTTCGTTGACTGTGTAAAACCATCAATCCTGATTATTAAAGATCTAAGGTCTCTTGAAGGAGTGATATATTTGATTTCTAGAGCGCAAGGTTTTCTGTTTACGCTTAACCCACCATCATTTATAATACTGTAGGTTTACAGCATGGTAAATTTAGAGCCTTTCATGGGATTCATAAAACGTAGTGATTTTAACAGTAATTCATAATGGCAATATAATCGAAGTATTAATTAATTCAACTGATTCGCTGGATTCAGTCCAGTTCATCAGAACACTATGAGGTCAGAAACAATAAAATTATCTGAATTTTTTTTCTCGACAGCTATGAAGCACTGTTGTATTCCTAAGCAGTATAACTCCAACAAGACCCAACGTTCAAGACTGTTTCTATTTCCAGGCTCCAGAGGGCGCTCGCTAGAATATTAGTGGTGCTTTACAGTTTCAGTTTTGCACTATAATCTGGTTGAAATGCAAATGTGATTCTGTCTTATGAAAAAATGTCAGTTTGAATCAAAAGAACTCTTAACTAATTTAATAAATAATTAGCCAATATCTAAATTTCATTTATTTGCTGTATATTTGGTGAAATCAAAGTGTGTTCCGGAGAAAACTGAAATTCTCAATTGAAAACTGTAGTTGTCAAAAGATTGGATAAATCAGATATACAATAATACTTACAACTCAGTCGTAGCACTTGGAATGGCTTTAGAAACCGCTTTCAGCTTTTTCCGACTACAATGGACCACCGTTCCGGTACAAACACATCCTGGAGGGCAAGGTAACTCGGCATTGCAACCCCCATGCAATTCGTGTTCTGAAAAGAGGGTGGAAATAAGTACAGAATGACAAGAGTTGTGTTCGGTGTCATTCAGCGCTATTCTTACAGCTAATTAAGCTCCATCTATCAAACACTGCTACTATTAAAACATTATCTAATAACGGGCCAGTCCGAGAACTCGAGAGGCCATCGAAGGTGCACATTCCACAACCCGACTGTGGCCATGATGAAACGACAATAAAACATCCATAAGATGCAGCAGATACAATGGAGTGCGCTGCTAACACCTTCAATAGCCCCTTAATGAGGATTATTTGCACGCAAGCCTGAGTATTTCGTACACGCCTTTGGCCATGGTTTAAAAAAAAATGAAAGGGAATCTGTCCAGTAATGGCTTCTTTTACCTCTGTAGATAACAGTAATGGAGTTACAGAAACAGCCGTTTGCCCTTAGCTATACAAAACGTTATCTTGTGTTTATGGGCGTAATAAAAGAGTTCTCCATTAGTTGGCATGTAGATACAGTTGGTTACAGCGGTATGTTTTTATCAAACGATTTCCAATGTAATAGATCAAGCAGTGCTCGGAACATAAATCACGGATATCTAAAATCCTCTTTATCTAACCCCTATTTAATTTTCAATAATATTTATATGACACTAATGGTTGGCTAATATTTATGTGAGAAACCGCTAGCATAAATATACTACACTGCCGGGCAAAATATCACTGTTGTTGTTTAAGCAATATTTCGGCATTAACCTTCCTACTGGTTGAAATGGATGAAATAGTGAGAAAAAATTGCACTTCTTATCCATGTTATTCAATAGGTGTTACATAATCGTATCCAGATTTAGCTGGACGTCTATAGACGTTATGGCCAGTTGGGGTTTAAATGAAAGATGTAAACAGAACTGTAAACGGAATCGGGCAGTGAAAATTTCTTTACAGGGACACTTACAAGGATTTTGATTTTTTTACATCTTTATGAAAAAATCATGGTCTATGTTTCCGCAACGCACATCCATTTTACACGTGGATGTGAGCTGAGACCAGCTCTATGCGAACAACATGTATATTTTAAACTTTTTGCAACATCATAGGGAAACAAACAAAGATCCATCTCATTACCTTCGCACTTGAAGTCCTTGGATTCAACATCTTGAATGGGAATGTCTTTCAAGGAAGTAGGAGAGTGACATCGAGGATTTCCCGTAACCACACTCTTTTTTTTAAGCCATTCTGAAAGCCATCGAAGATGACAGTTACATCTCAAGGGATTGGCCATTATGTTTCTGGGAGAAAAAAGACAACAATTAAAAAAAAAAAACTGTGACAGAGGATATGTAGATATATATCTTTAATCTACAAAACTATAAAATCAATGAAGCCATTTATTTATTTCTAAATATATTCAGGATTATATTTGGGAATAGCGAATAGTGAGCCTGTGTAGCTCAGTAGAAGTGGCGTTTGCACTCTACGACGCTTGACCGTACGAAGAAAAACTTATAAATTCGAGTCTTGTAGCCGACTGGAGGAATCTAAGCCTTTTTTCGACCGGTTTCCGAGTTAGTCGATCTCTGGCACGGGCAAGTGGGTTTTTTCTCCGGAAACTCGGATTTCTGGTCCTGTAAACTTAAGAAAATCGGCCGTCGAACCCACACGATTTTCAGACATTAAAAAATATATTGTATTAGGGTTAGGGACCACGAGATGGCGGCATTTATTATCGTCTTCTTCACTGCGTGCCGATTAATTAGTGATAGCCTTGGGCCAGCTATCTATGATTGGCTACCAGTGGAGATTGAACTACCCACTCAGTCTCCATAAGTTAGATAGGGCTTGAACGGCCTCGCCTACTTTTTTTTTTTTTTTTGTGCTTGAATATTCACAAACAAAGTAGATCGCAACTAGACAGATCTCACCGACCGACAACAGGGATAATTAACATGTTACACTGAGTACTAATCAACATGTTTCAGAAAGAATACAGCTAGATTTAAAGCTGAAAAAAACTGTAATACCTGTAAACAAAGCGTGAAACTTTTGAAAAAGGCATGTTTAAAGTATCATGCTTTATTATAGTTTAATCTTTAGTCACGAATGAGCTGCACAACAATTTTAAAGTTAAACTAAATAGAGGATAAAGAGAAAATCGACTTGTACTTACAGATTGGGATAAGTTAGGCAGTTTGCTTTGGAATATCAATTGAGTGCGGTCATTTTTTTTTCTTTTTATTGTTTTTCTTTTAATCATTAATTTCCTTTTTAAAATTTCTATTTCTTTGTAATGTTTTGTTACCTTTTTTTAAGATTAAACATGGAAAAAACATCGAAATATTCATTTAATTTTGAAACGGAAAAGCATAATTACTTGAAGCATTTCAACTTGTATGATTGGAAATAAAAGCTTGTAATAGAAAACAGATAAGCAATATTATTGAGCTATATTTACTCATCTAGCACAGCTTCAAGTAATTACGCTTTTCTGTTTCTTCTCTTCTAGAGGAAGAGAAGAAAGCAAAAAAATAACTTTATGCCTTTTTTTTTCTAATTGCGATTTGCTAACGATAATAATAAAAAAAGCAATTTTACTTACAGCGTTGTGAGGGATGTCATGGGTTCAAATGCCCCTTCCATAATGCAAGTGACTTTGTTATCGTACACCGATCTAAAATCAAATAGAAAACCCATTGAAAAACACATTTCATCCTCAATATCCAAGCATTAAACATCAAAAGGCCAGTTGCTTAGCATACTTTATTTCATGTTTTTATAATTTCTCTGCGGGAATAATACCTTTCAAAAACTTGTAATTTATCCCTAACTAAAAGACGACGGTACCTCACTTTCATAATCACATTCTTATTAGCTGATTCTACTATTTTATAGAAGTATATTGTGTAGTTATCAGCGTTGTGGACAGAGCAAAAATCATAAATCAGAATTTGTTATGCATTTGTTAGCTAGCTAATAAAAGCTTAATGCCATCTGTATATTCAACAAGCAACCGATGAATCTGTGCAGGACTCTTCACGCCTAAAATATCCGAAGAGATATCTATTTACAGAAAATTCATCTTTACAAAAACTCCAAACAGGAGTGGAGTCCTGATATGAGATTAAAAACTGTCCTGATCGCAAATCTTCTCATGATCTGTGATTAAAAACTGAAATAATGCAGGACAACATAAAACGAATTTCGATTTGCCAATAATTTTATGCCATGTAGTCTGCGGGGAATTGTTATACACAAATCTTTTACTTTATATTGTTTGTATAACTTAAATAAATCAGTCGTTTAGTATCTTTAAACAATAAATGTTTCACCCCATTACAATAAGAACATCTGATAAAAAACAGGGCGGTAATTGTATGTTGTTATTTAAGGAATTACACAAAAAGAGTTTGTGTTTTCAGAATGAATTTTCATTGTGTGCTTGGAGACTTTTGTACGCTGACAAATTCTCAATGCACACAACAAAAATTTGAATTTAAACATGGGTATTTGAGAAGTCAGTAACTGGAACGAAAACTATCACAGCTATTAGTAAAGAGTTAACATTTCTTGACGAAATATTCAATTAAATTAAGAAATGTGTATGAAGTATTGTTTTAGATTACAAATAAATAACGTATTTGTCTGTTTGTCTACTTAATTTAATCTACCTGAACGAATTATTTGGATCCATACTTACAGAACGGTAAACTTTAACCTATTAAGGAAGAATATGGGGAATGCACTTCGCTCATTCCGGTAGGAGACCTTCATTGGCTTCTCATGGAATTGTACGATTACCTTATATTAACCATGGTCAAGAGAAAAGGCTGAAAAAACTCCATGATGGCTGTGCAAAGCTCTTGAACCGAACTGTAGAAACGGCAGATAACACAAATTTATTGGAAACGAATCAGGGTAGACAAGTAAGCTTATTGGGTACGAATCACGACATGAAACTAACTTATTGAGGATGCAAAGGATGGATGGATGGAACAAATCAGGGATACAAAAAGCGAGTTGAGATACAATTCGGATATCATGACAACAGCATTTTACACTTTCAACAAGCACCGAATTTCAAAGTTCGAATTTTAAATTCGAATATTAAGATCTAAATCCATCCTTCTCGACTATTCGAATCAATCTAAATCCACTCCACCAAAAAATGAAATTTAATGTTCCTTTTCTAACTTCAGGCATATGGATCCTAATACTTTGTCCAGGTGTTATACTTATAGTGACAAGAAGACGAAACGAACTCACAGTAATTGAACTGAGCGCAGTCCACTAAACGTATCATTGGGAATGCACGTTAGTTGGTTAGTACGTAGCATTCTGCAATGGGAAAGAACAAACCATTGAGAACACAAAGAGATTTTTGGTAGACAGGTGATGATTAAAGGTTAATAAAAGACAATTAACGATCAATATTGGTGCAACTGTTTCAAGAGGGATTTACTTACAGAGTTTTCAAGTTTCCTAATCCAGCAAACATCTTTGGCCTGATTTCTTTAAGTTTGTTTTCGGTGAGAATTCTAAATAAAGAAAATATCGAATTACATATTGTGAGTATGGTTGAAAACATACCAAGTTGATAGTAAAATAAAGGAAAAGGAAATTAATGACGCAAAGTTACCTTCTTTTAAATAAATAATTCGATTAGATAATAAAATGTGCAATAATGAATCTTAATTCCCTTAAAACAACTATTATTTGACTGTTACGTTTCTTCTGGTTATAATCTTTCTTTATCTGCAAAAAATAGCCTTCATGGTTTATAAAAATTGAAAGATGAATAATAAGATGAATTAAAGTAGCATTTAAATATCTCGCAATGAAATGAAATTACAAAGATTATTATTCGTAAAGATTTATTTGTTAAAAGGGTTATGTCTTTATACTTACAGATCTCCAAGTTGAACAGCTCCGATGAAGGCGTTATCCTCAACTTCACTAATTTCATTGTTCCGAAGATCTCTGCAACAGAACAGATATTCAGTATTCCTGGAGGAATGAACTCCACGATGTTTGTCATGGTTGCGATAGAGAGGAGGATGATGCTAGGAGGAGTGAAACAGAGAGAGAGAGAATACAGAGAAATAAAAAGAAAAATGGGCGAGAGGAGAGGTAAAAAAAAGAAAAGCAAAGAAGAAGAAGAAGAAGGAAAGACTAGCCATCATTTCATTGCAGACTTGTCCTGAAAATCGTCCTTACTTTAAGGAATACAATTATTTTAGAAAATATCCAAGAAAATTTCAAGATTTCTAGTTATACGCATATGATCCTGAAAGCGTAGCCAAAGTCACGACTAAAAGCAATACGTAAAATTTAGATATTTAGATTCTAATTTTGGTTCATTATTTAAAATAATTTCTTTTGTCATTAAATTTAATTAAATTCACTTTTAAAAGTGAAACCAAATGCTGATATTTAGTTGAGCGGATAGACACCGCCAATATAAAGCTTCATAAGGAACGTTATATAAGACAGTCAAAAATGCATTAAAACTTGCTTTTAGTCGAGTCATAATCATGCAAAAATGGCAAACCAGATTCCGTTTGAATAACGAGACAATTAAAATGTGCATGTTTCTCAGACCGGCTACTAGATAGCGTAATGGACCGAACCTAATGGTAACGCTTTCGAAAGTTTCCAGTGCAGCCGGCGAATAATATCGCTACCGTTCTGATAGGTGTGCCTAGAGGGAGTTCAAGTAGTGGCATGTAGGGGAATCAATTATTGATATCCATGTCTTTCTCAATTTCAATTCGACTAAGAACAAACTATGAAAAGCAAGCAAAGAGAAATATACTACATGTGGATAAAGGCAAACCTGCTAAATCCTTTTAGATTCACTTCACATATGTAGATGGCGTTGATGTAGATGATTGGTAGTAGAGGTTCGGTGTAGTGGTGGAGACGGAGAGTTGTACAGCAGGTGTCCTCCCACGATGAGTCTTCGAACTCCTTGGAGGTGTCACGAATAATAATAATAAACAATAATATATATGTGGTCTTATTTCCAATCTCAACAATGTTCACTGCAACCTCCAGTCTGCAGCACCACACGCATACTTTTCCAAAAAGAGACTCAAATTTAGTTTCTTCAAACATTATTCACATCATTTTCCTCAGTTAAATTCTCTCCGACTATTTTCGTCCCCAGGTGGTATCTGTGCATGTATTCGCTCTGATATATCACGTTAGAGAGTTTTTCAATCCTAGAATACCTCCCGGTTTTGAGTTTCTTTGGATAGAAAATTTTCATCCCGAATTCTTTCATAGGAGATCAGGATAAATGTCCTCCTACCATTTCAAATACACAATGTTTGATGTCCATTTGATTTTCCAGAGAGAGAGAGATCAGAAGTGTCTTGTCCAAACTAGATACCAAAAAGCTTCCTGGATCTAATGATATTTCATCAACTGTATTGAAGGTTTGTGTTTCTGACTCCTCTTGTGTCACTTGAATCTCACAATTAATAAGCCATCGTTAGTACGGATTCTGCCATTATCGATTAACAAGGGAACCTACTTGCTTATATTATTTTTGAGCAAATGCCATATGTGGGAAATCTGAAGTGGTTACTCTTGATATCTCGAAGGCATTTCCCACAATATCCTATTAAATAATCATATGGTGTAGCTTATAAACTCTGCTAAACTTTAGGGATTCCGGTTTTCTCTCTGAACAAATATTGCGCGTGATGGTGGATGAATCTTCATCCTCAAACTTTGCAACTAATGCCGGTGTTCCACAAGTTTTTTTTTTTTTATTCTTCACGCGCTCCCTTCCTTCTAATACAAGAATGATCTTCTCTAGTTGACTGCAAATGCAATACCCAGTTTTTCTTTTGACAGTACGTTGTCCTCATTTGACAAGTTTTGCTTAACACACGAATCACCAAATCTTGTGTATCATCTTCTATAATGTTAAATTCTTATCTCCAAACCATTTACCAATGGGATTCTGATAACCTCACTCATTCAATGCTGTTTTATTTCTCACAGGAAAGAACAAACCATTATCATCCTGTCTTACTTTTGACAACGCCTAAATATCTGGACAAAATGAGGTATTCTATTATTGGGATTACTCTAACCTTGTACTGCTCTGAGCATAATAGCATTACAAATATCACGTCCTGAGCTTCTGGAAAATTAGGTTTTCTATTACACTCAAGTCCGAACAGCCATTTACTCCATACAAATAACAGATCCATCCAACTATTGAATATTGTTCTCAGATTTAGAGTGTTGTCACTAAGAGCATCCTCAAAACAATTGTCTTAGCACAGAAGAGAATAATTAGATTGATTAATGGCCCACCACTCACCATTTCACTCGAGTCTCTTTCACAGAGACGTTTGGTTTCTGCTGTTTACATTTTCTAAAAATATTTCCATGGAAACTATTCATCAGAACGGGTAGCGATAATTACCCCAAAATTCCATTCTCTTCTGAATCTGTTAAAACATGTTTAGCAGCTATTCAACATCAACATCCCTTCACAGCTGCCACAGAACAAATTTAGCATCTTCATTTATTGCTCCTGTATTTTGGAACGGTCTTCGTTCCCATTTATTTCCTAAAGAGTATAATTTCGAGGTGTTTAAACCTTCTTCTCATCTTTCTGCTCATTTGCGGTCTCCAGGTTAAACATCTAGTGAATGGGATTACCATAAAATGCCAAAGAGCAGCATTGCTTGTCACAAGCCAGTGAAGTCTTGCAATAGTTGACTGCAGCTGTGTTTGTATTAGTTCGATAATTTGACAATGTACAATGTCGCACTACAATGCTCCTTAATAAAATTATCAGAGTCAGTTCTACAAATTAAACACTTTAATCTATTGAGTAGCTCATATTTATTATTAAGTAATAAATGATTAAGTTACTATGTAAAGACATGGCGACAGTCTCGATTTTAATCCACAGTTTCGCTATAGCTAAAGTTCAGTATTAGAATATTAAGTAAAGAAATAATATCCGAGCACTGTGAAACAAAGATGAAAAAAAAAATAAACAATGGAAGAAAGATGTTTACAAAGTGATGGAATTATACACGTGTAAAAGCGTTAATAATAAGAAAACAATTAAGACGTAAAGTGTTGTACTTGAAAATGTTTACGCGAAAGCGGGCAAAGACCGGTTTCCAAGGCAACAAGAGGATAATGTACTTACAGTCTCTTGAGGTTGGAGAGCCGCTTGAACAATCCGCTGTTCTTTATCTTCGTAATCACGTTATCGTTCAACCGTCTGAAGAGGAAAAAAAAAGAAAGAAAGAAACACGTGAGCTTCTCTCAAGATGTTTATGCTACTTTTTAGTAGCGGAATTGTGTAAAACGATATCTTAACCACTATTTTTAGTCGCAGGACACATGGGATTCCTGCATGGCACGAACACTCTATGAATATGCAAGGAATGCTTTCATGTTAGCAGCCTAAGAGATTTGATACGACAACTTTAGAAAAAACTCAGTAAATCTCGGAAGACTCTAATCTCTTGTGGGACGGAGAATTGCGAGATTTCATGAGATCGAAGGTTGTATACTGGTTATTAGCGATTTCGTTTGGTAAGAAGTTTCTCTTTGCAGTTTTTAATTTTTTTTTCTGGAAATTCTTTCTAGGAAGGGTATTAAGCTACCAAACCTCACTTTCCTACTAATTTCTGTTTTTCAATTATTCTTTCACGTATGGCTTCATTTCACACCATCGTCTTTTATATCAACAAACAACAATGCATGTTATCCATTGATGTTTGTTGAATACAGAAAGCATTCATCACTTTATAGAAGGCTCTGCCACTGTACCAATATTCATTCTTAAAATCTCGAATATAAATCAAACTGCTTTACACGACGTCTGTGTTATAATAGCGTTCTGCTCAAGATATTCTTGCCATGACCTTTGGACTGTCAGACACACTCAGTTCTCACAAATCACAGGAACATGGTCGGATCTCTTGGCTTCTACACTAATTAATAATTATTTTATGTCATCAACACTATGGCATGGCAAACATATCTTGAACAGAATGTAGGAAGTGTTTGAAGCGCGGATGTCTGTTGAATCAGTGATTGCCAAGTTTCTCCTTTTTTTTTTTTAATGTAGAACCTATATCGCGATAACTAAGTTGATACCATTTAATAATTAAATGCAATTACTTAAAATTGCGAATATTATATTATTTTTATTTTATTGCGAATATTTTTTAATTTTTTTAAAAATAAAAAAGCAACTTATAAACTTAGTAAAAATATAATAAGTTAAACTTAAAACTTAGGATTTATTTATTTATTTTTATGTCGAGATCATTCCTGGGAGCTTATTTGAATATTTTCTAGGATGGCCGAGATGTGGTTAAGGCATGTTGTAAGGGAGTCTTTGTGTCAGAATCAGTCGCATATAATTGAGGTTAAATGATAATCAACCAACCACACCCACAAACACACATGGTTGAGAAAAAATATCGGGGTTCTAATCCTGTTTAGGACACGAGCTTCTGAGAAGGATTTTTTGATCTTTCAACTGAACATGAGTTAGCCCGTCTCCTAACAGAGATGGAAGAGATTTATAAATATACCTTCCGTATATTTAAGTTGTTTTATTCCTCATAACAAACAAACCAGCCAGAGAACACACGCACCTAACAGATATAATACACTGGTTTCATAGCTTTAGTTGATTCACTCACAAAGCCAGCCTCCGTTAACTGAGAAAGGAAAAAAAAAACTAATTTTCGAATTCTCAAATCACGTGAAAGATAGCCCGAAAGTTCATTTTGGACACTCACACAGACAATTCCAAGTAAAATAGGCACTAAAAGATTTCATAAAGGAAACTTTGATTCTTTTTTTATATTCTTTCTCTTTTTTTAAATTTTTTTATTTCTTTCTGCAGAACAATTGAATTGAAAGTGTTCCAGTTCAAGATTGCTTTCGAAATTTCAATAGATTTCTGACTGGACGGAAATGCAATAACCCGTTCCAATGTAAGATCTGTTATGTTAATTCTGTGAAGCTAAATGACCAAGTGTTTGTAGTGTAGTTCAGAAGCAATTAAAATCATCAGATAAAAAAATAAAACAGCAGACTAATATAGCATGCTTCTAACGTGCAAAGTACTTACAGTTCCGTTGTGAACATAGGCATATTGGCCGGGATCTCCCTGAGTCTACGATTGGAACAGTCCACCACAGTGGCTTCACAAGTACAATGCTCGGGGCATTCTCTGTCCACTATACACTCGCCCGCCAACTTAGTGCGATACACCTCAGAACCTGTAATACAGAAATATGTAAGGAATTGTTCGAGATGGAAGCAATGATTAAAATCAGCACTTTATTCATTACTATTATATTTCTTACATTAAAACATCTTTATGGAACGTCTGCAAGCCTATCTGAAATGATCGTGGACATCAACTATTAAAAGGAAGCATAGTCAAGTGTACTACTAAAATCTACGGTTTTGGTCACCTTTTTAGCTGACCACAGCGGTAAAAGGAAAAGCAAATAATCGAATGAAGTAGGCTGTAAAGTGTTCAACTATCTGTACATTAATGAATCCTGATTTACTTATTCTGACTATTCTGATCCGGATGGGAATATAGCAATGAATTTCAAAATCATGATGATCTTTCAAAGAGCTGTATTATTTTTAATGTTTTCATGAATTTAATTGTGTTTGGTTGATTGTTTCACATTATTAATAACATGATCAGTGGTGGATTATACATAAGCACTGCAGTGTCACAGTGCTTATGTATAAGATATGTAATACAACATGTTAAAGGTTACAGCTTATGTTTCGACATTGATTGAATAGTTAATAATTGGAATTGTTCGATTAACGCTTTAGATTACGAAACAAATGCATTGCGATCTAACGCAGTGTCGGAATTATCACGTTCGGTCAGTTCCGGCTAGACTCGCCGATATTCGTTTCACTTGTCACTGCACGTAACAAGTGAATCTGCCACTGCTCTTTGAGCAGTGTCGCTACAGATAAATTGTATGCTTGCGCGTGTTATTTCTGTGAGATACGAAACTTTTATCATTGGTGTGTGTTCGTGGTGAGGGCGAAATATTTTTAATGAAAACTTTTGTCAAGGCAAAAATAGAAGAATGGATTTTATTTTCAAATAATATTTTAATAAAGCAAATTTTTTAATCTGTAAATTTACTTATTAATAAATTGGTTACTAATTAGGAAAAATTGAATTATTTTTCTTATTTTGTATATGCAGCACCACCACTTAAAATTTTCACCGGCCGCCACAGAATATGATTATACGCATTCTTGACATTTTGTGGGACTGATAGGTATTGTGTTTATACTGATATACCTTTCAAGTGTTACTGGTCTTGTAAAAAAGAACAGTCAAAAACTATTCTCAATACCATTCTTGATATTGTCATGAGTTAAAATCACTGAGAATATTCTTGACTCACTTAACATGCCAGAGAAGATATTAATCATGTAGCACAAACAGTACGAAGAAACAATGACTGTTATTTTAAAAATGAAATAGTGAAAGAACCACATTTTGTGTTGATAGTTCAATGCATCGCATTTTAAATCTCAAAAGAACGACCTCCCCAGTTTACAATCACTTTACTGATTAAATAGATTTATCATATAATATATTAGTATTAAACTTAATGAATAGTATACTGCAAACAGCTAAATAAGAGAAATGTATTTTTTGATGAACTGTGCGATTAAGACTGTTTTTGAGTGCAACTCAAAAACAGTCTTAATCGCACAGACTGTTTTAGAGTTGCAGTTTTGCAGCTCTCATCTAGAATTTGCATGCGAATATAAATAAAATATTCACAAATATATAATTACCACTATTAATAGTCTCTCTCTCTCTCTCTCTCACACACACACACACACACACACACACACACACACACACACACACACACACACACACACACACACACACACACACACACACACACACAAAGTGCTTATAAGAAAATCTATATTTAATGCTTGTGTCCACATGCAACACCAACTAATTTTTCATACAAACATCAATCTTTGTTTAATTCAGATCAGTTGCTTCAAGTTTAGATTGCAGCGACATGCAGCCCTTCGTTAGGAGAAGACAAGAACATACAAAGAGAGGGAGATGTGCAGTGCAATAGTATTATTGAAAGAGACACATGAGATTTAGAAATCAGAGGGTGGGAAGGCATGCAAGGAGGCCATGAGAAGAATGAAGAGATCAATTGATAATTCCTGCATTATCTAAATTAAGGTTAGAAACCAACCACCCTATCAATTGTCCCCGTCCTCCGCCCCCAAGTACAAATCTACCTTTACATTTATATTTCGTCTCTCTCATCTGGCTGATGCGACGTCGGTGCATACGTCGGGGACTCTCACATCTCGCTCCACTTGTCTCGATAGGGTTACTATGGAGATACTCAGCCAGCCATCGAAGATTGCAGTCACAGATGAAGGGGTTACGGGCGAGGTGCCTGCAATTAAAGGGACACACATTAGTAATAAACTGAAGTGTATGTGTGTATAGGGAGGGGATAGACATACAAAACAAGGTCAGTTGTTTGTGATTATTGTACAATATGTTTTTAAACAAAGATTATGCGATAAAACTTTATTAAGGATCTAAAGAATTCCTTTGACTTTTTTATAAATAGGATAGGATTTGATATGAATGACTAATGCCTGAAACGGAAGGCTGCCGACAAAAAAAAATATTAATAACTCATCGGTATTGTGCAATGTGACATCCATGTTGACAAAAGAGTGTGAATAAGAGTCATCAAGGCAGTCCTATTTAATCGGCTCTTCTTGGCAAGTATTGTCTAAGCAGTGTGATATATGTGAAGAGATAGACTATTTACGAAGAGCTGTATAAGCACATTGAAGGAGTAAAATACTTGATAAATCAGATTTAAATTCTAAATTAGCATTTGTAGCGTCGAGAGAAAGTGCATAACTCCGACTTCTTTTTTACGTTGCCCACATACAGAAGAGCTGAAACATTCTAATGCATTATTTATACGCGGTCGGAAGAACTCTTTTCATTTAACTGTAGAGGCGTCCCTCAGAGTTCCATTACCAAGTCGATTACCCAAATAAGCGAGTTGGATGGCGAAACACTTCTGCCTCATAAGTATACTAAGAGATGGACAGAAATAAGGGTAGTCATAAATCTACAACTCCCAAGCTGTTTTCTCCAGCCTGTCAGAATCAGCAAATAATGTCCAATAATCGCGAAAGCGTTCCTTACTCTGTGTATTACGGCATGTTTGCTCGCTCGTCATTTTGTAAAGGCATTAAAGGTCCATTTATTATATCTGCCCATCTCGCTTGGCCTGTCACTGTCAGCTCTTTCATTCGGAGAATTAGAATGATGCTTGTCGTCTTGTTGTTCTTCTTCATCCTCTTTTTTGGGTTAAGGACCTCACGCGTCTGAACGAAACAATCTATTAATTGAATCGTTTCTAGCTCGCAGTTGAAGTGGAAGAGGAAGTCACATTCTAAAATACTCTGTGATGCAATAGTTGCTACGAGGGTTGTTTGAAAAGTTTGGTAAAAAAAAAACAAGTTAAACACTTTTTTTTTTTTGTAAAAAATCACCTTTATTTTTCAACATAGTCTTCATCGAGGTCTACACATTTGGTCCAGCGAGTTTCTAATTTTTTCATCCCATCTAAAAAGTAGGATTTGTCATATTGTGCAAAATAGTCATTGACAGCCTTGATGACATCCTCGTTCGAAGAAAATGTTTTCCCACTGAGCCAAATATTTAAGTTTGGGAACAAGAAGAAGTCACATGGGGCCGGGCCAAGTCCGGAGAATACGGTGGATGTGGAACCAATTCGGACCTCAGTTCGTGCAATTTTGCCATTGCGAACTGATGTGTGGGAGGGTGCATTGTCTTGATGAAAGAGCAGATTTTTGTGCGCTGATTTTGGCCGTTTTTTCTTCAGTTCTTCTTTTAAACCGTCCAACGGTGACGCATAATAGACTCCTGTTATTGTCTTACTCTTTCCCAAATAGTCTATCATGATAATTCCTTGGGAATCCCAAAAACAGTGGCCATCACTTTCCCAGCTGACAAAACGGTCTTCGCTTTTTTCGGTGCTCTTTCACCGGGCATGTCCACTGTTTTGACTGCTGCTTGAACTCAGTGCATCCAAGTTTCGTCCACAGTCACGAATCGACGCAAAAAACCAATCCCCTCGAATTGCGGTTAAACATCGGCAAACACTGCGTTGAAATGTCTTTTCGCATGCGTGTTTGATCGAGAGTCAACAATCGCGGCACCCATATGTCGCCGTCTATTGGAAATTTACCAAACTTTTCAAACAACGTAATATTTCTAGCGTAATCTAGATATTATGCAATGATAAGGGTTGGAATTCCCTCCTAGGAAGCTAAGAACTTTTATAAGGACTTCAGATGAGAGTCAGCTGATTTTATAAAGAAGTTAACAGCCTTTCATTCTCCTGTAAAACTGAAAATCAACCAGACACGGAATTACCAAATATAATACATTGTCTTCTTACTCCTAGTTTCATCACCACTAATTCTAATTAACTCAACTTTGTTTTCTTTAGATTTCTAGATGATTAACATTTCATATGTGAATAGTCGATTCTGTACTTAATTCAGATGTGTGATTCGGTTGTTGATCATGTACACTGTCTCTAACATTCACCTTAAAGGTACCGTAAATTAGATACATGCAGTTGGCCTCTTGCCGCATCTCATTCTGATATGATAATAATCGTAGTACAAACTTAACTGAAAAGTGAATAATCATGTAGCGTTATTTAACAAAGTACTGATGCCATATACGAGTAAAATACATGACGTTGGTTCTCGTTTTTCACCTTCTTTCTCAAGTATTATACAGTTCAGTCAAATGAAGAACGGAACGCCACCACATTTATCAAATATTGGGTTAAAAATGTTAAAAAGTAATACGAATTTAGGCAAAAATTTTATAAAAAAAAACACTTTTTTAAAAAAGAATCAGTGAAATCTTTGATTGAAACAAGAGACCCAAACCATACTGCACCACACCATGGGAGTTATGTTCCCAAATTTTACTTCCAGCTTTGATAACTGTCTTGAGAGAGAGAAAGATAGATAGATAGATAGATAGATAGAGAGAGAGAGAGAGAGAGAGAGAGAGGACATTCAACTTACTAAGGTTTCATCATTTTCGATTACAAATAATTAAATTGGACCGTCCATTTCAGCTGACCTCGGTAAACTTTACAGCTGAAATTGCTACTCTGAACTTAGCAGTTCTCTGAGAAAATTCTTGGAGATTGCAATAAATGCAATTATTCGTCGAGAATGACTGCAGTTCTCCGGAGAAGACAACAATCCCTCTGGAGAATTATTGCATATTTGTGTTGTCTCTTCAAATAACACGAATCGGTGATTCTTGAGATAGAGAAAAGAGAAGGATCGAAAAATACGGTCTTCAGGTCGCTACTGGCGACTCAAAATCCGTTATTGGCGCCACTGTTCAGCCAGTCCGTCTTGTTTATTTCACGACCAAGCAAACTGACCGAAATGAGTAATGGAAGTTGAGAGAAATATTCGTTAAACATTTTTCAGTTATTATCAGAAATATCTTACGCAATCACACACCTCTCAATCTAGATTATTTTTTCATTAACGCTGTTCGAGGACTAGCTCAATCAGTAGCGAAATGCCCTTTATCGAAAACATTTGGATGCGAATCCCGTTTAGGATTTGATGAACCTTTATCAGAACTTTTTAATTAAAGGTACGTTAGCTGATTTAAATGGAGAGAGAAGAGTTTCTCCTGTCCGAAATTCGGGTTTTCATCCCTCTAAAGATGCAAACGGATCAGAAGAAAACAAACACACACCCAATTTGCAAGCATATCACGCTGACCTCAGGGACTTAGTTGTTTCGGTCATAATAAAAGCAAACAACGAACTAGCCAACCAATCCAAAAGTCTATGAGTTGCTATTCGACAATGCTCGGACGAGCTGAAAACAGAATGTATAGAATTAACATAGTTCGACTTGGTTGTTGTTCCTTTCAGATCCACTGAATTGAATCCATTGTTTCTATCACCGATGGAAACAGTGCTGTAGTCTTCCTTGGATACTACATTCAGCACCCGCTGCTCTTCGGCCTACATCTTGAAGCGTACTTAGATCTCCTCCTTTTATCTGCAATTTAAACTTAGGCAATAAAAATAGTTACAGGGAGTAAGTCGAGGGAGAGAGAGAGAGAGAATAGAAGATGGTAGATTATGCAGTGATGGTAGACTATACCCAACAAAAATGGTTGCTGTGTGTGTGTGTGTGTGTGCGCGCGCGTGCGTGTTCTTGAGCATTTTCTCGAAGAAGCAACTAGTTCTGTATCCTTCACTTTTCGTCATTCTTTGACGAACATCGAACATCTTGCATTCAACTCAAATCCTACACAAGTTAAGAGTATTGTTGAGTTTTTCGCTTTCAAAACGGATTCCTGTTGATGTACTAAAGTCGTCCAAAAAAGCTAGTCTGCACTGCTGTTTTCTTTTTTGTTTTTTTTTTGAGCGAGTTAGTGATGGACTTTTCTTTCATGATGGTTGTTTAAATCAAAGGCGTTTTAAAGTGTTATAAAGTTGAATAGAAAACCCGGTGTAAACTCTTTGCTCCTTCGTATTCTCATTTCGAAACTTGCAGAACACAACAAACATCAAACAACCGAACGATTAAACTACGTTTAAATAAAGCTATTGCAAGCCATAATGGTGACACTCAAGACTCTAGCTCATAACAAAGCAGCACATCACATATAGACAGAGTCGCACTATCAGACGTACCCTTGCGGCTATTTCGGGAACTTTTGAGTAGCACCTGAAATTCACCCAATTAACCTTACTTTTGTATAATTTCCATCTTTGCAAACATCTGCATTCTTCCCATATCCTCTACTCTTCTTTCTCTTTTAGATTATGAGTATTATTCCGAATGCGTCTAACTATTCCGAATTCTCAGCTGAATCTTTCTGTTTTTACATCACATTTGCTGCATTTCTATTTACATTTCACGATGAATTTCCTGCTCGTATTATCAAAGTCTTCTCTAAATGTTTGGCACTCTTTCAAATTAAACAATACAGAGAATGAAAAAAAGCACAATTTTCTCAATATATAAGCGATTCTTTTCGAACAATATTTTCCTATCAGTTTTCCACACACTGAAACATTCTCTCCATCATTCATCATTCATTTCAGGTATTATTTCTTTGATCTTCTGTCAGAATCTTTCAGGTAATAGCAGATTACCTGAAAGATTAATTAAGAAATAAATCACGAGTTATTTAGAAAGAAAACAGAACCAGAGAGAGAGAGAGAGAGAAGATAAGCTTAGGAAAGATATAAACAGATATTCTAAGAATGAAGGAAAGAAAGAAACTGAGATACAGATAGAAAGAAAGATAGCATTATCAGTGGATGTAGCAGCTTCTTCATTTCTGTAACGTCCACAGATTGGCCTTCCAGCTAATCTAGTTCGTGCACACAGACAGGAGTTCATCGACGCTGATCACGTTCATCCGACCCACCCTCTCCATTTGTGGTTGCTTGCGGAGTGTTCATTGAGATAGACGCTTAGATTGTCTGCTTGCTTCAATTCCTGTTTAAGCCGTGCCACGTCCTTGAGGATACCCTAGCAGACAGAACTCCCTTATAACAACTGGTTTATCGGAGATGTGCCCGCGGTCTCGATTTATCTGCGAACTAGCTTTCCGTTCACACGTTATGAGCAGGTGCCACGGCATGCGGAGTTTCATTTGTGAAAGGAAGTTGTACTCGATTACCTCTCCGGGAGAAGGAATCAATAGCGGGTGGATTTTAGTTTGCTCAACTACTGGGTTTAACCGGAAGAAACTTGGGGTCACAGAGATATTTTCAGTCTCTCTCAATCTCTCTGACGGTTAATGTAGCACGTTGTTCCAGGGGGGAAAAAAAAAATTGTTCACCGCTGCTCTCCATTCTCTTTTTGCCACTCCTTCACGTTGTTTGAACTACGATTGCCGCGGAGTATTTAACATTGCCTTTCCTACAGAGCAATAATCTCTAACGTTGCTATCGGCACATTCGTGGGTTTGATACTTTTTGGTGGCGATTCTGTGAGCGGGTGCTTCAGAATTTATTCTAATCAAGACGAATTTCGAGTTCTTAATTCCCTAACTCACAGTTATTTTTTATTATTTGAAAATAATGTATTTTTTAAATGGCATTTTTTTCCCGCAGTGATATTGAAGAATTAAGAGAATTCGTTCGCACAACTAAAGGAACTTAAACCTCACATCCTGGATGGGATACGATTTAGGTTGGATCAGATGACCTTCTAAATCCATTGAATTTCTAGGAGGAAAATAGTTTTCCATTATGTGAAGACGGGATTTGAACCAGCTAT
Source organism: Typopeltis vanoorti (assembly GCF_054136105.1). Classification (NCBI taxonomy): domain Eukaryota; kingdom Metazoa; phylum Arthropoda; class Arachnida; order Uropygi; family Thelyphonidae; genus Typopeltis; species Typopeltis vanoorti. The sequence goes on along the minus strand of NC_143549.1, from coordinate 164,484,829 downwards.
TTTCAAATGAAAGGTAAATTTCTCATCATCATCCTTGCGAGTGCGTTGAGAAGGCGCTGCTACTTTAATGGGATTATTGTATATAATCTATCAAGTGCTTGGCTTTCAAATTGTGATGCATAAATTGGAGTAGAGAGAGGGAATCTTATTTTGTTCGTTCTGTTCTGTTTTACACTTGCGCATAGACCCACACTGTATACCATCATGCAGGCTTTCGAAACCAGATATCTGACTGAATAGGGTTAATCCTTATTCCCTTAGTGTCCTATGTCTGTAAATTACGTGTGGCCTTTCACCGGAAGAAAAAACCTTCCACCTCCGATGAGACCAGCTAACTTACCTTCAATTGAAAAAGCCCTACTAAAGTTTCTTAGCGTGATAGACGGGATTCGAACTCGGGGTTTGCAATCAAAGGGTACCATCGAAACCGATTGAGCTGTGGAGGCTCTTATTGCGCTTACAAACTAAACGGTAGTGCATTAGTTTGTATGAGTTCATTTGGATCTAAAAATCAATATTTATTTCCATTTGCAAATGGGAAGAACATCTTGAAAATCTTATTAAATTGTATACAACTCAAGTTCTCTAAATGCTTAGTGCTGGTAGGATAGATGTATTCATATCCACTGAAAGGGTGGAGTGAATCCATATAAAATGTCGTAATATATATTTATCTATAAACAAAGAGCAATTACAACGATTGTTTACAATTTATTTTCCTTATGTAAGTTGCATGGTTGATTGACAAGTGATTATCTGTTTTCCGTCACATGACTTGAACCGTGTGATAAAAAAGACGCTATGTATAAAGGTTTTGCATAACCAAATTAACACATGAAATCACTTCTTGCCTGATTTTTACCAAACAAGCCATGAAAAAACTCACGTGGATTGCAGACTACGAATCGCGAAAGTTTCATTTATGCTGATGTATTTCTCTGATAATTCATTTTTATTTTGGATCTAATTTTGTTATATACGCTCAAAATAAATTTGGTGCTTTTCCAACAATACTATAATGTTTACAGTATTTAACAAATGTTAAATACTGCATTAATAATAATTTACATAATAAAGAAAGAAAAGAAGAAAGAGCAGTTCTTACAGTTATGGAAAACGACCAATAGCTTTTTTGGTTGTTTCTACACACTCATTAGTATATGATTCGTGTTTCAGAAAAACTAAGTTAACGCTTTTTTTCCCCCTGTATTTAATGATACTAATTTGTTACTTTCAGTTTCAAATATATTTAATGTGCCTACATACAGAGAAAGTATCTGCTCTCGAACCAACAGGTGGCGGGTTCGAATTCCACTGTGAGCATGTATGTTTTTGATTTATGGGGAAGATGAATTTCATTGCCAGATGTGAGACCACCTCTCTGCTTATTGGAGGCCTGAAGTGGCTGAAAAAGTTCCATGTTTGGTCTCTCTATGGCAGGGTTTCCGGACAATGTAAAAATAAATAAAAAATTACAAATATATATATATATATATATATATATATATAAATTGACCAAAAATGGGAAAAAAATCCTTCGCCATCCACAGTACAAAGCACTACAGGTTTAGTAATAACCTTTCGTGTGATAACCACAATAAAAATTTTAAACCATCCTTACGTAACGAAAGAATGAAAAAAACTCCACTCTTTGTGATTGATTTAATGAACACATTAATGCACCGCAAGACATTATTAGGGAAATTGTCATTTGCGTTCAGTATTTACAATAGAATACCGCAAAACGCAATTTTTATAACAATTGCCATTGTTGATGTTTCGAAGTTCTCTGTAGATGTGGCACGTTCTTCTTTGTGACTGTTTTAGTACTTTTTTGTATTGTTAGCGGCACGTCTCTCTCTCTCTCTCTCTCTCTCTCTCTCTCTCTCTCTCTCTCTCTCTCTCTCTCTATCTCAGAGGTTTAACGTGGTCTATTGTCAGTTTTGAACGGTGACGAATTCTCTATGACTGCTATTCAGTTCTTGCTCCACGTTCTCAGATAGTAACGGTCTCTTCTAGTTTAGATGAGGTAGTCATTTTCCATTTGTGTTGTTAAGTGATGGGTATTTGATATACATATCAAGATAAATACTCGTGATGATTTAAAAATGAAGTAATAATTAAATAATGATTAATAAAAACCAAACTATTACTAATTTCAAGCACTACCAATTTCCGTTTCTTCGTTCTAATGTAATTCTACAACCAGCTCAAATAATATTGGATAATTTCAAACTGCACGAAACCGTCAGATGTCGACAATAGAATCAGTGATCAAAATATTATTCTAAATGACACGCATGGGCAAAGATAAAGGCTATGTAATAAAAATCGAAAAAAATTTATATAATTCGCCAATGTCAGTGATAATTTGATTAACAGGAGAAAGGGGAATGATATGATAGAGGTCTATAAACTTTTGAATGGGTGTTACAGGATCTCAAGTGAAAAAATATTTCGTTATATGGAAAGTGGGGAGAGAACACGAGGGCATCCATGGAAGTTAATTTGTTCACGGTCAAGAAAAGGTTAAGAGCTAGGTTTTTCTCCCACAGAGCAGTGAGTGAGTGAGTGGAATAATTTGTCCTTAGGGGTAGTGAGTACATCTAGTATGAATGAATTTAAGGGAAGGTATGATAGCTGGTTTGAGTGATTTATAGTCTCCTCGATGAGTCCTTGACTCTCTGGAGGTCTCAGATAATAATAATAATAATTTTTTTTTTCTTAACACTTTATTATTTCTCAGATAAATTACATACATTATATGAACACAATTATGCATAAAAATACTTTCTCGTACATAAAGTTTTTTTAAATAATCTGCTGGCTTTTATGAGATTGTCTCTTGTAGCCTTGCTTGTCAGACGGATTATTTCTGGTGCGGGTCGTGGCAAGCCTTGTTTTTTGTTCTTCCTGGGAATCCGATTTATGGTCTGAATATCATTATGCTGTAGGGGGATGTCAATTGTATGGCCTAACTTTAAACTACGTCTCTGAGATTTTCTGTGGATTCAGTTTCTGGAAGACCGTTTATGACAAGGTCTTCTTTATGTTGTTGTTGGTTTAAAACTTCGTATTGTAGTCTCAGGGAATTAAATTCTTGACGGAGTTCCGATGTGTCTTTTATCAATTTGTGCTGCCTGTCAGTTAGTGCGTTAATGCTGGTTTTAATGTATTTTACCGTTTGTAAGACTTCTTCGACTTTTGAATTATTAAATTGAACAAACTCTTCATATTCGCTAATTTTTTTTTGTTATTTATTTATTCTGTTTATCAAATAGTTCTTGGACAAGATCTACCAAGCTGACTTTTATATTTTTTAAACCTATTTCTAGTAATAAATTTACGGAACTCAAATTATAAAACTCACCGGTATTTTTTTGTCTGTTCAGTTCATAATAATAATGCCGTCCACCAGACTCATTAATATTGCATTCAACATAAAGGGAAACGGTAAATGCCATCCTAATATGCGATTGTATCCATTTCATTGAGAAAAAATAATAATGACATCGTCTCTTACAAATAGCTCCGATGATAACTAAAGTGTTATTATAAAGTTTATTATTATTATTATTATTATTACTACTACTACTATTTAACGAAGTAACATTCTACTATTCACAGACAAGAAACTTGAATGCAATAAGCCAATAATTCATTTAAAACAAAGAACCAAGGTTTAATATTAATATACTCTTCTACCTCCTTATAAGACCGACAGCTGAAAAGCTCGTATAAATGGGATCTGAACCCAAATTAAAAAAAAAACAAACTAAAAAGCAAATATAGCTCGGAATATTCTTCGAAGGTGGGCATTCAGTTTCATTACATTTTAAAGTTCAGAGGCACTTGTGGACACTCTTATGGAATACGACACGAAGTGGTTCTCAGAGTATTGCTCAGTAACATTGAACAATACCCTAAGAACTACTTCTTTTTTATTTTTATTATTTTTTTCTTGGCTTTGAGGAATAAGGAACTAGAAGTCGGTTGAGATGTCCTTCGAGTTTCGGTTGACAAACAAAGTCATATTTCGCAAATATTATCAAGTCTTCTTTCTGATAAATTAATTAGAGCTCCATCGTGTCGAAACAAAGAGAAACTTATTAATTGGACGAAAGAGATATCTCCAGAACACTCGCTTGCCAGTTCATGACTGGACATTTGAGTTTCTATTCCAGTTCGCAGTGTGTTATGTTTGGTATTACCATTTGTTTAATTCCCCTGAAAAAACATCCTGTGCAACCAAACTTCCCTTACTTCTTCACTGTACAGGAAGGTATAACAGAAATATGTCTTGCTGGATATAACAATGTTTATAGAAAGTAATTTCAAAAAAACCAGCAAATCAATTTCGAGTGCATCGCCTTAACTACTCGGCCACGACTGCTTACAGTCCAATAGCTCTTCTCTGTCTTCTTTGAAGAATGATCATTGTCTAAATTTCTTAACATATATACTATTTTCATTAAAAATAACCCTGTACTCTAGTGTTTCCTAAATTTTGATGTTAAACAAACAATATTTGTAACAGCGTGTAAAACTCTGGAAACAATTAGAATGATCTTTTCGCAGCAGTTTAGGATTCATTACATTTAAAAATGATTAGTAAAAAATAAAGAATATTGTCATTTATTGCGTTTTTTAGTATTACATCAAAGTTACAAAGTCTATGAAGCCACTATACTGTACTATACTTGAAATGCTTGTTCTCTCTCAGTCAGTTTTTTTTTGGGGGGGGAGGGTAGGGGAGGTACGGGAACCGAATTTTGAGGGATGAAATCCTATCATTTACGTATAAGACTAAGTCACCTTCAATTTTGGAAAACTTCTAAATGTTCCTGACATCCTAGACAGGATTCCACTCCAGGTCTTTTCAACCAGAGAGCAACACGTCTGGTTCATTCCACTATATTAAGAAGGCCTAAAGTGCTATATATAGATATAACAGCACGCTTTATCGCTCGTGTAAAGTTCGCGACTTATCTGCTCCTTGACCAATCCTACCGAATTGGAATTGGAATTCTCTTTAACTGAGTATCGCTTTCTGCAAACTGTATGCAGTCAAGTCAATTAACGGTATATTTAGCGATAAACTTTTTTTTAATCACTAATAATCTTCCTGTAGATATAATCAGGTTTGTCTTGACAAGTCTATACTGCAAACCTGCAATTAGTGTTTTCTCTCTCTCTCTCTCTCGTTCATTCTTTCAGATTCCATTAATCGTGCTGTAGCTAAGTGTGAGCCTAAAGCAACAATTCCGAGACTTCAATGATCTTCAATTAACGCCCATCGTCGGCCTTTTTTTGGGTACGGCGCATTTTTATATTTAATAATAGTGTGTAATAACCGATGTGGTGAATGTATATTGGATGAGGGAAGAGTGAATGCGCTGCTTAACAGGTAATGCAAACTTCATCACAGGTACCCAGCAAAGTGCTGTGGGCTAAGCCAATTACACTCAAACAACACGTTTGATTGCCCACCGCCGAACTAAAAATGCCAATTAAATGTAACTACATAGAGATAGCGAATCGCAGATGGGTGTGTGTGTGTTGCCATACTATAGCAGCCTCAGCGTGCACATCCAACTTTCTTTGCACCTGTTAGACCTAACTTCAAAAGCATCTACAACGCCACAAAGATGCACACACACACACACACACACACACACACACACACACACACGTGGTCCCCTTTCTAAAGAACTCTTCGGGTCTGTAAAAGCTAAAAGGAGTTAACAACCCCTTACATTTCATCTGCTTCTTTTGTGATTTCGTCTTAGACGTTTGGGAAGGGTGTTGGCGCTTTTTCCTATTTGATTTATTTCCTTACTTTTTTTAGTCTTTCCTTTTGAGCGGATTAAAACGCATTCAGTCCAGCTTGGGTCTCGTGAGCCGTTGTCAAGGTTACCAGCCAGTTATGCGGAGAATTTAGATCACAGAAACATACGCGCGCAAGGCAAAAAGCTGTATGGAGAGGGTGGACTGTGAGCTTCTTAGAAGCGATGCAAGACGCCCGTAAACGTGAAGGTTGAACAAAGCTACTGTAGCAGATGTGGCGTGTGACCCCCCCTTTCCCCACTCCCTCCCGTAGCAGGCGGTATTATATGATTTGTTATTTTCTAACATACACACTTGACATAAAAAATATCTACTACCTGGCAAGATCAATGAACTGCCGAATTTATAGAGCCTCAGGTACCAAGACAATTTTTTTAACTTGAATAAGGATAGACTCGAATTAAATGAATTCCTTACTCCAAAGTGTGCATCTGATGTGTTTACCAGGTCGGTGTTTGTATGCCAGTAATCTAACGATCTTCTAAAATCAGCTGAAATGTATATCCAATGATAGCATCAGTTATCGCTGACTAAACCAGAGAAAACAAAGATGTTTTTTCCCCGGAATTGTTAATAATAATAACAATAAAAATATGCATACAGTGCGCTTATAGTTGGGGATATCAGATAACTTATTGATATAATTGTAATATTACGATGTAAAAGCCAGCTTATAAAACGGATACCTTTAATAAGATATGAGATTTTGTTTATTATTATTTCCCAGAGATGAAATAAACTGCATTGGTAAACTATATGAAAGTAGAATGCATGACGTAATATCCGTCTCAAACTATTAAAAACTGTTTTTTTTTTTTTAAAGAAAGAATGCATATATTTTCATAAGATAATAAATAATTATTTTACGCTGATCGAGGCCCCGCGAGCAGTAAAAGCACCATTAACATGCAAGCATATTTGAGTGTGTGTGTGGGGGGGGGGGGTATATAACGTGTCTAAAGCACACCTTGATATTATGAATTGCAAACAATGGATACTCAGAGAGCACATATAGAGATCAGACATAGTTTACATGCGAGTAGTTATATTCTAGTGCGGGGGTGTTCAGAAAAGGAGAGTAGTCGGAGGAACGGTGTATTTGTTTACTTTGAAAATGAATGAATGAATACAAGAAGATTAGGGTGAAGCTGTTTTGACAGCATATTTCGGCACATTCATGAACCACTAACGAACGCAAATATGGAGGCAGACAAACACTAGAAAGAACACACACACACACACACACACACACACACACATGTGTTTGTGTAACCTTGTCGTACAGGAAAGTGGCTTACAGCAGGAAACTCACTCTGCAAATATTAGGCTTGACGAAGGGCAGAGCAGGCAAAGAGTCACCGTATCCAATGAGATGCGTTTCTTGTCATGCAATCGCATCATTTCGGACGCCTATTAAGGTTTTCACAATCTTTCTGCTTTACTACACTTCTAAGAACACCAGACACAGTGACTGGGGAGAAAAAAACAAAAACTATTTCGAAATTGGCTTTCTCTGTCTTGAGTCTTGAATCTAGAACCGTCTTACTGAGAACCGTTTCTAATCCTTCTCGGAAAGACAAGGATTCTGACATGTAAAGCTTGTGAAAGACAAAGGTTTCCTTCCATTCTCGATGGAATATTTGTTTTTGGAAGATTGTATGATATCCATCTCTCAATCCCCTCCATTTCAAAATTCACTGTTTCTTGGATTTAGATGGCGATGAAACTGTGTTTCCATGGTAGAATGCAATCCCAACATGGCTCCGAATTATGACTTCTCTTGTACAGCCTGCCGATCTCTCTTTCGCATTGGCAACATAGGTTGATCAAATATCATGGCTGTGATACTGTTCTCTTAATAAATAAAAAATAATAATATTTCGATGCTTAGAGTACAACTTTCTCCGAGATCCCATTATATCATGCAATACAATTCCGATTGTTTTATTATTCCATGCGTTACGTTTCTAACAACATTTCCGCTTTCCGTTCAGGCTATTGCTTTCCATTCTTTCTCTTTCTTTATTTTTTATGCTGCCATCTATTCTCGACGTCTTTCCTTATCAGTTTCTTAGATAGCCATTTCTTTTTTCATTCCATTAATCCCAATTCAATTTTCCTTCGATGGATACTTATCTCTACTCCATAGGTGCTTCTGAGATTCTTAATTGTGATTTAATTCTAAGATTTCTACTTACCCTTCCGACGATAGTGCTTTTGCCCAATAGTATAGAGCGCTGACACAGCGGGTAAGAATTCGTTCGGAACTGCTATTTTCTTGGCTAAATGGGTTTATATTCGAAACACAACATTTCTTTAGGTCATAGGACACAAAATTGCAAAATACATTCTCGGCCATAACATTAACTATACATTTTGAAAGCCTTAGTGCATATCAAAGAGTGTATGTTCGCTGTTCACCCTCCTTGAGAAAACAAACCCTGTTTGAAAAAGGCCTAATAAGCTACCCTCGTTACAGACAAGATCGGAATCTTCTTCCCAGGCAAATCAGAAGTAGCAAACCATTTTCGCATTAAATGTGAATCCCAACCATTTAAGGTCGATTGTACTTTAGAATTAGTTTCATAGGTAGGCTACGAATTAAATAATCGAAACCTATCCCAAGTAAAAAAAGAAAAGGAACTTTTTATTTCAAGCCACTTCAGCCCTCCAACATGCTTAAGTAGATGAATGATACGAAGATGAATTGTTTCTAAGTAGTAGATGAATGATATTCACAAATATCCATGGTGAGATTCGAACTTGGTGGTTGTTTATTAGAAAGCGGATACGCAAACCACTCGACCAACTAGGGAGAGAGCAATTACCCGATTATGAAAACTAAAATTAATAAAGCTATTATAATTAAAATTTAATTAGGATTATTATAAATACTTGAGCTTGATGTTACAGTTGATTCCATTGGTTGGAATGAGAATATCAGCACTGTTGCTTACCAGATATCTGAATGGTTTGAAAAACTATCATGACAAAGATAGATTTACAACCTTTCGGGAGTATGACAATCATTAAAACCTGCTTATAAATTAGTGATTTATAGATAGGAACAAATATTTGCGAAAAATTTCGTGCTTTCGCTACAATTATTTTTTTATTATTTTATTTTATTTTCGCTAGTTGCAATGAACACCCGACTTTCATATAGCTCGTCCGACTTCAACTGGAAAATCCTGAGAATAACAATAATACGATATAATTTATTGTACATAGTTGTATACTGCATTCAGTCTGAATAATTCTAAAAAAATATCAGAAGTTGCATATATTTGCTTTTTCTCTCTTCATATCCAATTGTATTCAATCGCTATCCAGCATTGATAAATTGCTGGTACTAACGACAAAACAGTATTTTGAAAAAGAACTCGCAAAACAAGTAGGTGAAGGTACTGTATGTTGCCGCATCACAAACTTCGACTCACAAGACAGACAGAGAGAGAGAGAGAGAGAGAGAGAGAGAGAGAGAGAGAGAATAAGGTGTGGCACATTGAAGAACACATCTGACACCCACTAATCCATGCGAACAATTTCCCCAAGGTGACTTGGAAGCCAAGAATCGCAGCAGGGGATTTCTATGTTTACCAGCCGTGTAATGCACGTCTTGAATTTGTTTTGTTTCTTTGGGCTATCAGAGATGCATGCGCAACGTCCTGATCTTTACTCTCACACCCATCTGCGTTCTTAGACCCACCCCAATCATACCCACGGGTAGAAAAACCATTGTGAGACTAACAAAATGGATCTAGAGAAGGGTGGGATCAACTTTGACATCAGCTTAACCGTGCCCGCACTTAAATATAGTGGTGGGGAAAGAAACCTTAAACATTAACCTCTCTCTCTCTCTCTCTCTCCATTATTTATTTAGTTCCACACAGCAAGCTTTCTTGATCGTTTAGAACACGAGAAGAAAAAGGAGATAAACTAATAGCAGGAAGTTGCTGGAATCCGACAGATAACATTGACCAGATTTATTGCTTCCTTCACTTCTTTATATTCTCTCTCTCTCTCTCTCTGCTTCCTTATCGCAAGTACCTTCCTTTCCTGTATATAACTCAACCTACTTATTCTTCATCGTTTTTAACATTTGGCAGCTATTAAATTTCGTTTTGTACATTTCTCGTTTAGTCATTTCTCATTTCATTTGAATGCCAAATGAAATGAGAAATTGAATGCCAAAATATGAAAAGAAAAAAAAACTTCAAAAGCAAACGAAATCTCCTTTCTTTCTATTTCCAGTCCCTCTTTTCTTTTGCTATGTAAACACAAAGAAACACTTACAGCAAAGCACATCTGATATGGATTATCTAATGGATCACAATTAGAAATGTGTTCATAGATTAGCGAAAATACCACGACAATGGAGAGCTTGTAAGATATCATCAAATAATTTACGATTTTAAACAATAAGAGTTATTGCAAAATGATATGAGAAGAAAAAGAGAGACTTGCTGAATTAATTGAAAAGAATATGGTTCATTTTTCTTTTAGAAGAAAAACGGAATCAAATAGTAAAATTGTTTACGGTTAAACTATTACAAGGTGCACCATTATTATAATGATGAACAAATTAGAAAATACTGCGTTCAGATGAATTGCTGAAACGTAGAAATGAAAAAGATGGGCTTGTAAACTAATGTGGAAAACTTACGACGGGCATTTGAACAAAAGGAAATTGATGGATTAGTGAAAACGAAGTGGCAACATCGGGAATGATGACTGAGAGGATAAGAAAACTTAGCAAGGAGAAAAAGGAACTGGAAATTGCTAACTTTATACGCAGGACAATATATTAGGAAGAGATATCTTTGAGCATGTCACAGCTAGCTGCAGAAAAATGATTTCAGTAATGAAACTAAATATCAAAATAATACAGGAAATTCTAGGATGTAGCGAAGATATACAAATATACTAAAAATAACATCGTTGACTCTACTATCAGAGAAATATACAATAACGAAGTCATTTTTCCTCAGCAAAAAAAAAAAAAAAAGCATATGACCACACTGCACCTGAATTATATAAACATTTTTGGATCAACATGCCATGATAATTTTGCAAATGGGCATAATTATATTCTCCATTAATATGAAGAATATAATTATGCCATTTGCAAAAAAATTAAGGTTCATGGATTTTTTTCCCTCCCATGGAAAGCAATGAAATATGAACAGGTGAAAAAAATGGGATTGAAGATTTAGATTAGCACATCCTCATTTTGACAGCCAACATTAGATTCTCCTCTGAGTTTCCGCTGCAAAAATTTGACAACACCGTATCCTCACCACAACCCTTAATGAATGAGTATGTCAAATTTTCTAACACAAAAGATAGTAAAATTTTATCGATTCTTTGTGGAGTAAAAAGAGAGAGAGAGAGAACAAAGAAAGAAAGAAATAATAACGAAAGTTAGGATATTTCCAATATGCTATTTGAAGACTTTGAGAAAAACAAAACACACGACAGAATACGTATAGCCATGTGTTTGTATGCGTTGCAGATCTACGAACGTGAAATATAAATAAAGAATAAAATAAAGACTGCGATACCCTCACTGGATGGTCGTATTCGCTGGCAGTGGCAGCACAACCTCTGATATGTATCCTTCCCACGCGATTGATTAGACCAGTTCCTGATTCAGCCTATCCTCGAACCAGTTGTCTTCACGCAATCCCATCATACCTCGAAGTTAGTCGTGACCACGTCTCGATAAGAAACATTAAACCTACTTCTCTCACTTCTTCCCCTCTCCAGGAGGCCGATAGCAACAAGCACAAGAGACGCAAAGCACACCTTTCAAAGAAACGATCCCGTTGGGTAGAGGTCGGTGGGTTGCTATGTGCACGTGGCATTAAGTCTCGATTGAAGTTTTAATTTGAGTCAGTCATGATTTATGAAGTCGACTGTAATATTTTGCACCTGTGCCTGTTTGTCCAAATAACGGCCCAGGGCAGCTCACTTGCTTAAACCAATATAATTATGGGCCATTTAGATCCGCCATGGCAGAAGAGAAATGTGGAGGTGAAACTACACTTCGAAATACGAATAGACTGGTTCGAAGCGATGTGTATTAATCCCACACTTTAAAGGGTTAGTGTCAGGGGCGGTCACGAGGTCTAAGCGGATTCCACAAGCGGAACTTTTTATCTTACTATATCTATTACTGAAAGACTTCTTTCATAGGGAATTTTATTATAAAGTCTAAAATATCCGAATTCATTCTTAGCTAATTTATGATTCTTATTTCTCTGGTGTACTAATTTTTATTCATTACTTCTTTGCAATAATGCATCACTGATCAGGAGTTTTAATATCTTTTTTGACACTTGGCAATTAGAACCTTTGTGGGCTGTGCAATTCATAGCTTCGTTTTTGTTTTTTTTTAAGAATTATTTTGAGAAATTTCTATTTAAGGATTTTTTTTTACAAACAAATTAATAATAGACCTGAAATATGGTTTATATATTTCCTATAGCCATAGAGAAAACTAGTTTAGGAAGATATACTTCAGTGAATAAAGAATCCCAAAATGCCTTGATGGAAAGCATTTTGATTCGTTACAAGCGGAAAAACTACAGATCAAAGGAAATAATTGATACAATACATTAAACTTATGGTTTCGTAATGAATTTTAGTAAGGATGCTCATATCAAATAAAATGGATATTTATCGACTTGATTTAGGTTATAATATTAATTAGATTCGGATACAGATGATCACATATGAGACTTTTTGCGATACGCACTGTGTAAAGAAAGCTAATAGCCTACTAGTAGTGACACAAAAGGAGAGAAACACGATCCTCCCACACTTAGGGAGGGAAACACGTTCAGTTAGTAATGCTACTTATAGATAAATATCATTCATGATCTTTTGACAGAGCACTCTTTGGTGCTCTAAATATACATTAATTATCTCAATTCCATAATATGTGGTTTTTTAATACGAAAGCTTTTATTTGTTTGCATATCCTAAAGTATTTCTGAGGTTAAATCTTTTTTTTTATCGATTATTTTACTACAACGTCCATTATTACATTTAAAACTAACAATGCTTCGAACTTTGCAAGGACAAACCAAAGATGGGATCGCGGTATAGTAAGCACGTCTAAATGACTGTGCAGATGGTATCTGCTCGCTAGCAAACTGAAGATTCGAATCCTACTGTAGGCAAGGTCTGTTTATGAGCAGGCGGCAGAAGAATTTCATATCCCCAGCCCAGAGTGCGATCACCAACTTGCCTCTTGGAAGAATAGAGTGAACATAAAAAGTTGCACTTTTATGTTCACTTCCAGATCATTTAACCTAAGTTTAGCCTATTCACAATATTAATGTATTATAGGTTCAAGACATTTCCTGGGTCGGATTCATATAAAAAAATACTTTAATGGAAGTGAATTAAAGCGAAGTTGCCTTTCTCTGTACAACCCCTTCTTCTTCTTAGGGCTTCTGGTTTCTCAGGTGATACGTGAAATTCTCAAATAATCGACCTAACTCATTTGGAGTCAATACATATCAATGCATTAGGATAAATCAATGACAACCTATAAGTAAATCAATTATTTAAATGATTTTTATAATATTATTTATATACATAATTCTAAACTGCCAGCTAAGTTTCTAAGGATGGAGGAATCATTTTAGGAATTCATGGAAAAGTACCCCTTGGGGTACGCTTTAAAAATGATGCGAACAAACTACTTAGAAACTTGGCTGCTCAATGAGGAAGATGAGCATAACTTCCCTCTCGGGATTTCATCTTTAACCTCCTCGAGTGTTGTGTTTAATATTCCGCATCTCTTTCGGAGGCCAACCATTAAGGGGGGTGTCCGTTTACAGAATTATTTCGGTGTCTCTTGGTGGCAGAGATAAGACGAAAGCTGAGATGAGCAAGTCTCTGTGTATACACCCAACGACCAGACTCCGTTCTGTGACATCCGCATAGGGAGGGTCTCACTCCTTATTTGGCTAAATTTACGACATCATTTCAGAGCCATGCATTCCGTTGTAGGGCCGTAATTTTGTTGTTCCTGCTTCTTAGCATCCAGCATCACTTCCAACCCTGACCTAAGGGGCGTGGTAGAACGACAATTTAAAATATCGGAAGTGACTTTTATGAACGCGAAAGAAAGTTAAAGCACTAATTTTTTTTTTTTGGTAAACTATAATACGCAGTGCTGGACTATCTCAATTACTTTAAGAGAAGTGACTTATGTGATATCTTGGTAAACAGTTAACCTCGTTTCAGAAACATCGGAGGCCAGCATGCTGTTAAAACGAGATGGCTGCAGCCTGATGAAAACGTGAGCATCAACAATCAATCACGTAGCAGAATGATTTTTCCTTTTAGACATTATTTTCTGTACGATTTTCAACATACAGAGTGAGTCAGCAAGAATGTACATAATCTTGGAAGTTAGAGCAGTGGTCTTTTTGAATAAACACTTCATACGAAATAGGTTCTAATACTAAAGCGTTATAGCTGTCACTATTTGAAATTTTAAAAAAAAATCACTATAAGATTTTTTCAGTGATAAAAAACAAGTCGAAAGTATTTATTCAAGAATTTACGACTTGGTTATAACAAATTTTCAAAAATACCACCTTCTACCTTAATGCACAGTACTGCATATCGCTCGTGTAGTTCACAATCATGAAACAAACTAGAAATTGCTCTTAACAGTAAATTGTAATCAGCCATTACATTTTACTATTCCAGGGGCGCGCCGGCGATATGTGCAATGTGTGCGACGCACACAGGCGCCAGGATAGTAAAGACGCCACAGATTTGGTATGATATTTTAAATCAAGTGAATTTTGTCAGCAAAACACTGCAGTCTTCATCTAGGAATCTCCAACTTGCTTTAGATGCATTGAATGATCTAAATCAATTTTTAAATGATTATAGGTCTGATGTAACTTTCAAAGAAATTGTAGAAAGCTCAAAATTAATTGCACCAAAATATGACGCAGAATCTGTATTTTGTAGTCGTAGACCACTAAGGCGACGTAAAAAGACAACACAATTTGATTACGAACATGAAAATGAAATTATAGTAGATCCAATTTCATTCAAAGTAATTTTTTTTCTCTGCATAATAGATCAAACATTACAATCTTTGCAGGAAAGATTTACTTTATTAAAAGAACATATGAATTAATTTCAGTTTTTGTATTTGTTAAGTACTTTACGAAATAAAGAATATTTTTTATCTTGTTGTAAAAAGGCACGACAAAAATTAACACACGAGAATCGTTCAGACATTGATGTAGGCGATTTATTTATGCGAAGAAATTTTACACTGTCAACCAATTATTTCTAATTTTAAAACCGATATATATCAGATAATTCAGTATATTTATTCAAACGACTTAATCACAGTTTATCCAAACTTTACAATTGGTCTTCGGATTCTTTTGTCATTACCGGTATCTGTAGCATCTGCGGAAGTCCTTTTCTAAACTTAAAATTATTAAAAAAATACTTGCGCTTCGCAATGATACAAGATAGACAGACTTTCAAATCTTGCCATTATATCAATAGAGCCAGATATTTTGGATCAACTTGATATACATGATATTATTCGAGAATTTTCAATGAAAACTAGAAAAGTTCAATTCACTAAGTGATTTTTCTTTCTGTTTAAATATTTATTTAACTATTTCTTTACCCAATAATGTTTAATATGTTCCTATTTTATATACTTGTAAGTTACTAGTATTATTTATTTACTTTATTTTTTTCGAAATTATTTTTGTTGTTTTTGTACCCTTCTTGTATGTTTATTGTTTTTAATACATTTTTTTTGTAATTTATGTTTTTTGTTCAATAAACTTATAATTAATATATTTCTTATTTCATTTTTACTCACTGATACGTTTTTATAAAGTGATTTTTTATTGGGGGAGGGGTATAGAGGCGCCAACTAAAGGTTTGCACACAGGCGCCGGACAGTACTGGCGCGCCCCTGTACTGTTCACATATATGATCAGCAATGAATCCTTTGTTCAACTAAGAAAAGTCAAGTTTCAATATCGAAGTGTAAGTGTGTAATCCATTCATTAGTCCTTTTGGTTTACGAATTGTCATCTTTACAGTCGAGTGATATTTATCTATGATTTCTGCAAGAATTACCACTCTGTTGAATGATGTATCGGTTTCTACGACATTATATGAATGTACACTGAGCGGCCACTTTATCAAGAACACCTCCCTATTTTCCTAAACAGGAAGCGTTCCTAATAAAGGGACCACTTAATGTGCGTCCAACTTTATGGAGCACCGTTACACGTGCAATGGATACGCATATCGATAAACATTTCCATGGTCAATGGGGGTCGGTAATGATAGTCCACAAACTTTTATCTGTGAAAAAGGCGGAGGAACTATGTACTAGACAAATGTGGAAATGCCAAGTCATATTTTGCTTGCTGCAAGGTATATAAGGGATAGTCCTAATAAACAAATACGAGCTGCAATGAATCATACAAGGACCAGCTGCATCGCGAATTGAGTCTGAAGGAAGTATTTTAAATAACCTAATTTGAACATGAATTATAAATTTTTGAACTAAACACATCAACGAGCGCATTTCTGTTTATTCTTATTTTTACCACTGAAAAATCTGTTGCCCTATTTAATAAAAAATCCAATTGTAGCTCGTGCTATGTTATGTTTAATCCTATTTACTAGCTGATCCTCTCATGAGTGGAATTTGTAAGGTTATTATATAGAAGAGGGGTGAGGCTGGTACTAAAGTAATCCTTGGGTTGACCATCTGATCAGTTTTCCAGGCAGTTTTATATCTCCAATTACCGTTCCTAATTCGAATTCCTGACCCCCCTCCCTCTTTTTCTCTCAACCGGATCACTATAGTGTTTCTTTCAAACTCTATCTAAGAAATCCCAGTTACATATTTAGGTCCCGTTAAACTGCCAATAACTAACACTAAACATTCAGGATACCCATAGTGGAAACCCTGTCACTTTCGTATGAGACCGGATAACTCATCCTCTTTTATTCTGAAGAAATATTTCTTATGTCAGCAGAATAGTTTTAATCAAATGTTGATCTGAGCTGATTCGTTTGAATATATTCTTCTTGATATCGCTAATCATACAAAAACGGGATAAGCCGTCGGACAAGAACAGAATTCAGTCAGTAGGATATAAAAATACTACAGCTTTCTTTCCATTTCAAGCTAATAATGTCATATCAAAGATTTTCGTTCAGTTTTATATCTGGAATTTGAAAAAAAATCTGATAATAATTAATTAAAAAAACTCCTTTTTAACTTACACATTCTTTTCTTCTCCAGTTCTATTTAATCAAATAAAATTTGCATACTTGTTAAAGATATTAAAAGCATAGCAGTAGGACAAGCGATTATAAAGTGTCATGTTTAATACGAAGCATTAAAGTGACAAAGTGGATAATTGTGATAAGTGATCACCCATGTGTGCATTCTCCTATTTGTCAACACTTTTGTTGAAAATCTCGTATAAATATTCCTCGCGTTCTAGACAGAACTTGAACCCAGGTATTTCCAACGAAGAATCATATATATATATATATTGTTCCGATTGTGCACGGAGCTTCTTCAGTCCCAACGATCCAAATTTTAAATTATAATTCACGAATCTATGAATAAGATTATTTCACAAGCTGAAAAAAAAAAACATGACAAAATAATTCAATTTTTGCAGAACTAAAAGCCCAAAAGATTATTAAATTATTTCAGTCACCCCACCGAAGAGGTGCTAATTCTGGCGACTTCAGCATATTACATAACCTTATGTAGGCCGATAATTTTTTTTTAATCTCTGCTCACAGTTTTCTTGACTTCATAATAGGTCTCCCGTATCCAAAGAGACACACGTGCTTTGTAATTTCGCACACCGATCTGTCAATCAGAAAAATATCTTACACGCTTGTCAAGGAATAACTAAGCTGTTGGCCTTGCTAAAAGTACTGTTGTTTTTTTTAGAGAGAGAGAGAGAGAGAGAGAGAAATAGGTCAAGGAAACAATATTTTTTTTTACTCATAGCACAATAAGGAAGAGCTCATTAAGCGAAAACAAATGGAATAAGAAACAAACATACTTACAGCGTCTGGATATTCCTCAGGGAATCGAAGGTCCCGTTGGCTAACGACTGGATGTTGTTATCGTACAGGGATCTGCAAGACACAGAGAGAAGACATCACCATGAGCTTTTCCAATAGTGACAGTTATAGAAATAGTAGAAAAAAAAAAGAATAGAAAAAAGGAAGATAAATGCAATAAATTAAGCACCTGCACTGCACGAGGTTCCACCCTGACACCGCACACAGTAAATCCAACGAAAGCCAATTTAACACTGTCACGTGTCTTCGAAATATATAAAAAAAGCGTGCACGCATCCCTTACACATGCATATTGACGAGTGTTATCTGTGGTGAATTTCTGATTGTCCCCCCCTCCAAACACACACACACACACACACACACACACACACACACACACACACACACACACAAACGTACACACCGCACCCAACATAACATCATTGATTTTCCCGCCTTTGTATTTACGTAACCAAATCACCTAGACAACACGCAGCACGTGATTAATAAGCCTATTTCTTCCGTCACGAAACACACCGAGTTGACAGGTGGTCCTGTACTCTATGGAAACAGAGGGAAGGGAGTTCATGAGCTTCGTGCGTTTTCCGACATCTCCGGGGGTGGACTTGGGTATAAATCACTGAGTAGGGTGAAAAGACACATTGTTTGGCCACAAAGGTCATAAATCACACTGTTCGACTAAGGGTGTGTGTGTGTGTGTGTGTGTGTGTGTGTGTGAGAGAGAGAGAGAGAGAGAGAGAGAGAGAGAGAAAGAGAGAGAGAGAGAGAGAGTAACGATTGATATCCTTTGATATACTCCTTCAAGGCCCAATCAAATAATATTTATTATGACTAAAGCAGTTTGGAACTTATCGAAACTACTGCACTTTAAGCTAAATGGGTGAACTGCTAGCAGATAAAGAAGCGCTGCTATGGAAATAAAGGTCATCGAATGCACAATTACTAAATAAAAATGTACATGACTTGCCTTTAACATTTGCTAAATGAATACTACTTTCATACACAAGAATATTTGTGAATAACTTAAATTAGCAAACAGAACAACAACACGTATTTTACCAGAGACGCCTTGCCTATTAACGGTGAATCATATATTGACTTCATCAAACAAACAGAATCTTCTGTCGCTATGGAAACGGAAGCACAATGTTAGTTCTTGTAAATATCATTTATTTGAATTTCCAAGAAAGAACGGTGTGCATTTATAAAAGGATCGCATGTTTGTAGGAAGCTTTATTCCTAAATTTTAGAAGCCTTAGATAGAAAGTATGTTTCTTTGTAATATAGAACTAAAATAATGTTGCTACACATTTATCTTAGATCATAAATAAATGCAGAAGAACTTCACATTTATCTTGGAAACTATTCTATTTATAAAAGGATCGCATGTTTGTAGGAAGCTTTATTCCTAAATTTTAGAAGCCTTAGATAGAAAGTATGTTTCTTTGTAATATAGAACTAAAATAATGTTGCTACACATTTATCTTAGATCATAAATAAATGCAGAAGAACTTCACATTTATCTTGGAAACTATTCTATTTATAAATCAATTATTTACATGTTTATATCAAATAGCGACTCTCGAAAATATATAATATTAATATGAATGCAATATTTATATATATATATATGTGTGTGTGTGTGTGTGTGTGTGTGTGTGTGTGTGTGTGTGTGTGTGTGTGTGTGTGTTTTACCTTGGTGCAATGCACGTTAAAGATACCAAGAAATTTTATACTTAGTTTTTAATTATTTTCCCAAGTAAGCAAAACAAAGTTTTGCGTAGCTCGTTGTAACATGCAAGTAATGAGTTTAGTAGGCTCGACTATGCAAAATATCACAAATACGATCACTCCTTCAGCCAGTAGATATAATTTATCTTGCTGAAGAAGTTCTGGTTGTTTTAGATTGTTCTAAAAATAAGTTCAGAAATGACTGATTATCGATAATTTAAAAGAACTCGTCATTAAATATCAACTAATGAATATCAACTTACAACAGATTAAGATTATGGAGATCCCCAAATGTGTCTCGACGAATGCAAGAGATTTTGTTGGCATTCAGTAAGCTGAAATGAAAATAAAACCATATTAGTTTGACACCAGATAAAAGGGAATTATTTAGGTAGTACTGCGTTATATAAATAATTGTGTAAGACCTTATTAACTACTAAAATAAGAATAATAATTCACTTATTCCGTATTCCAAGTTTATGGAAGCATATATACGTTTATGGAGCAGATGAAAGTATTATCCGCATATTCATTACTTTTAAGTACATTAATTTTATGGGAACATTGCTTGATCTTCTACACTCTTCTGTGTCACAAACCATCCTCATCCAGTTACTTCCTGTTTTTCTCATGATTTCATAACGTCACATCATTCTCTGGTTCTCTCTGGGAATCCAAAATATAATAAGTTGCCCAGTTGTCACTTTTCATCCTGGCTAGTCCAGTTCCATTTTAACACCGTGTGGTTTTTTTCAATAACATCAACGAGTTTTATGACTTATATAATATCTGAATTTTCTTTTTACTTTCTGATTTTTTTTTAATTCAGAAAGTAAAAAGTAAAATTTTAATACTTATCTTGTTGGTTGGCTTACTCTAACTTTTTTTTTTTTATTTGTCTAAGACTAATTGTGAACACATTGCGTTAATGCGGCAATATAATGGATTCTTCGAGAATTTTTAAAGAATTTTATTTAAAAAGAGATGGGCAAATCATCCTTCATCCAATAGCCCGGTCGCTGAATAATTATTCCATTCTTTGGTCACTCTGGACTGTATTTCAAAGTCTTGTATATTGTTGAAGGATATTATTTGTCTAAGATAGTTATAAGACTTTTTGAGCTATTAGTCATAATTTTTCATTTTCTTTAAATGCATTTCAAGTCCTATCAATTTCCTTGTGTTGTTCAATTAGTTACTAACTCCATCATTTCATCATCAGCAAATCGAAGATTGCTTAGTTCTTTTTCCCTTAGATAATGATACTTGTTAGTCCAGTCAAGTTTTCTGAAAACGTTCAAATGTAGCTGTAAAAGGTGAAAAAGGGCTATTAGGTCACCCTACAATTTTATTGTAGAAATCATTCTACAACAAAAGTTTAACAGTCCAAAGGGTCCAAAGTTTAACAGTTCGACATTTATCTGTCTTCTCCAGGAATTTTCCATTTTTCATCTTCTTAATTTCTGTGCTGTTGACCTCAAGGGTGGTCTCATTATAATCCAGTATCAAGCCTATCTGTGGTGATACAAGAAAATAAGTTGGAATCAAATAAACTGAGTTACTTGGTGAACATTTATGTTAATGCACTTTTTAGGTTTTCTCTTGAAGAAGGAATTTGTCAATGTCAAGGATTTACTAAGTACAAACTGAATAATTTTTCTCTTCTGAGGTTCGACATCTAAAGACGCATTGTCCAAACGAATCGTCAAATGGAAGCTACTTGCGCTGAAGCATTGAAATCTCCAAAGACATTGAATGACGTTGATCACGTTAGTTGAGTGTGGTTTCCTTCATTTATTGCAACATCTATTATGCTGTTGAAATCGTCAATTTCAGTGTTACTAGGTGAGTATGATGGGGCACAGACATGGATTATAGTCATTATTAAACCCTCGATGGTTTTTAATTTTAGAAAATGCCACGCCTTCAGAGTATCCAGTGGCCCATTTCAGTCTAACTTAAGCATGTATATTCAAGATATTTTTATCTGTCAAGTTTTAAATTTCGAGAGAAAATATTAGTTTTTTTTTTTTTTAGAAATTTTGAAAATGACAAAAATGTTGACATATATAAGTTCCTTTTTTTCCTAATTCGGTATCCTTGAGAGGCCAATTGAAAAAAAAAATCGGCAAAAAGAAATGAGCAGGCATTGAAAAAAAGCAGTGATAGTAGATTCGAGTTCCAATTAAAGCGGAAGACAAAGAAACGAAGTCAGACAGATAATCCTTTTCAACCATGAGAATAAAATAGTAAGTGTTTAGCGAATTTACCTTCCATTCCGTAAGTCACAATTCCACGGAAATTTTTAGGTGCTATCTGAAGAGGAAGAATAAAATTTCTGGAATTTGAATATTAAAAAAAGAGCAAGTTACAATAATTAAAATACAATCTCTTATGTGACATTGTTTACATATTTATACAAACATTTCTGGAAATCAGCCTTACTTGTCATTAAAACAATGTGTTTTTCTTTTTTCTTTTACATGAAGGGTGATGAGATCCTAATACCTATGTAAGAAAAGTATTTCTTCATTTCCAATGTCAGATTAAAATCTTTCATGTTTCGATGTTCTCTATCTTTGTTATATTAGCATTGGAGAGTTCCATTTTCTTCTTACCGAATCCCGTAAATATCTCGTAATACGAATCCCTTCAATTTTCGACTTAAAGTAAACGTGCACCAGAATAGCTGAATTTGGTTGAAGACACTCCACAGACACACATGCTGAGTATTGACTAAACTGAAGTAATTAACTAGAAAATCATTGCTTTCTGATCAGGAAATGCCGCACTCTGTATTGTAACGATAGATACAAATGAAAATGACGTTTAGCAATGCATTTTTAGTAAATGAAACACCGATTTATCATTAAAATATCGAGAACCACGTACTCGAAATACCTTTTATAAATATAACAACGAAAAAAAAAAGTTTTATTTATTTTTTTATGTGAAGTCGGTCCTGCTCACCAAAGGCTAGTAACCTCGACTTCATTAGTACCGTAGGTGAGCTAAAGGTTAGATAAGTCGGATAATCCTGCTCTGGAAACAAAACAAGAAACTTTTTTCAAGCCAATGCATATTAGCAAATACATCAGCGTACGCTGTATTAAGAAAATTCATGGTCCCAAGGATTTCTTTTGAAGCAAACCTCTGTAACCAGACAACACGATCATTATTTATCATCAAAGACCAATAAAGTAATTTCCACGGAGAGCATTTTTTGTCAACATCGATTCTATTAGGAGGAACGTATCACGTGTTGCTGCTAGGACTCTCATCCCTCTCTGTTTCTGTATTGTGTTTGTTTTCTTTTCTGCTGTCAGTCGCCACTGTCGGCTGACCTCGTAGAAACGACATTAACACCCTCTCTCTCTCCCTCTCTCTCTCTCTCTTTCCTTGGGTATCTCATCCATCACTTGTCCGCAATCGATGTGCGAGCTGGTAAAGAGCAAATAACTCCTCCTCTCACTTTATTGGATTCGGAGTTGTTGTGGGGAGAGTAGCAAAGGTACAGTGACACGCTGCCAATGTCTCCCCAGGTGTAGTCCGGATATAATTGTCCCGTCTGCTCGTTAGTTGGTAATCACTATTCCGATGCCAGTGTGGATATAAACAATACGATAGGTCAGGAAAAATTTGCTCGGAGCAACGGGGAATGCACCATCCGTTATAAGACATTACGTCTTCAGTAAATCACATAAAAGACGTTGTAAAGATTTCATGACAGCGCCGAGTACATTATTTTGGTCTGAAAAACCATCCTGGCTTCTGTATAAGAACAGCTAATGGCAGACTTCTTTAATAGTTAATATCCCACAGAGGACTACAAGGACCGCGTCACGCATCCAGTATCTTATTAATGCAAGAGAATGACGTTCGTCATTTGAATTATTAACGTAGGCTCGCATGCCTAACTACGCAAAACAACCGTGCATGCCGCTAGTATGGAAGAAATCCTTGGCACAAAGAAATATCCATCTCATATAAATACATTATTCAAATCTTTACCCCCCCCCCCCCCTGTAGAGGTCACCGACAGCCTTCGAGCCATGTTTAGAATGAGTTACGTGCGCTAGAAAAAAACTGAATATAATGAAATGTTCTCAATTACTAAAGTGAATTCTAATTTATATATTTATTGTAATAAATCAGCCATTTGCTCTGCGAACAAAGTGGTACTTACAGTAGCTGCAGTGATGTCAAGCCTTTGAAAACACCGGCAGGCAGATCTGTGATTTTATTTCCATAAAGCACTCTAGATCAAAAAAAAGCAGAAAAATTTATTAGTTTTTCTCTAAACACAATAAAATATTTATAAAAGCGAAGAACAAACTGATGCATATTAATAGAACACTAACAACTCCAACTTTCAAGTAAGCCACCAACTCAATTAGCCAACTAATATTTGGATTTGAAGAATTTCATTTATACTCATATCTGGTTGCTACGCTGAATAATTTGAACATTTGTTGTGTTATTATTAACAGATGAATGAAATGAACATAAACAGATAAAAACAGAAACTGTCAGTGCATTTGAGCATTTCCTGACACGATGCTATCAGCTCTCTGAAGATATGAAAGAAGTGGAAGGCTTCATTTGTTATCCGACATTTTTCGATTATGTTTACAAAAGCAAACTTTTGTTTTATTTAAGCTCACATAAATGGTTAAGGATTCTCAATGACAGGAATCGCACTTAGTTATTTAACGAGAACCTTTTTTTGAATGACAGGAATCTTGATGCACAAAGAAATTTGACTTTACACGAACAAATAAAATAGTTTCAAGATGCAGGACGAACATCTTTCGTTTGAAAATGTCATTTAAAATATAGTAAAATGTGGAATTCTTATTAGCTTGCAATATTAGACTGCAAAAAACAAATAAAAAATTAATGATGTGTTTATGCAATGACGTTCTCAGACAACAGTATTTGAATAAAAAGAATATGTTCACTACAACAGCTGTGATTCGCCAACAGAATCAACACAGATATTATTATATCAGCTAATTAATCTACACACTTTGACAGACGTTAATTTCACTAACACTGACTGATGGATAAAGCGAAAACCACACCCCTCCCTCTCTCTCTCTCACTCTCTCTCTCTCCTTAACCACCTCATGCACTTTACATTCCTCTGGACAGAAGCCAAGAATCTTTTTGTCAAGACGTTATCTCTCTCTCTCTCTCTCTCTCTCTCTCTTTCGCTATGGAGTATTATGGATAGATAGATAGCACGAGAGAGAGAGAGAGAGAGAGAGAGAGGTCATGTACCATGATAAGACAAGTATACGGTAAAATTTAATGTGTCTTTTTTATATATGAGGCATGCTTCAAGACGAGTGTTACTTAAGACCTTGAGCAAATATTAATACCGGACATAAATTTGACATACGTATCAGACATTAAAATGCACTTAGCAAACACTTTATAGTATTACCAAAGCAATAATTTTATTATTATTATTTTAAATATATATTATGTTTCTGTGATTATGGGTACTTAAATATATTGAAGCGTCAGGACAGTTAACGTACATTTCCGATATTAGAAACCTAAAACGAATATGACGCTACGCTTCCGTGTTTCCACGGTAACATAGTAAGATTAACTTCTGCTTCATATATAGCAGTAGGCAGAATATGTCATGTATATTTTAAATAAATAAAGTTACTAAATCGATTATATATATATATATTAGGCCTTCATACTCACTAAAGCTCTAATACAGAATTTTTCGCATCACATCATTGTAATCAGACTAATATTCATCATTTCATCAATGTTGTCATTTTGTTTTTTTAGATCAATCGCTTGTTTAATCACCGTATGATAGAAGTGAGATTTGTTTCATTCTCTCTCTCTTTGTGTGTGTGTGTGTGTGTGTGTGTGTGTGTGTGTGTGTGTGTGTGTGTGTGTGTGTGTGTGTGTGTGTGTGTGTGTGTGTGTGTGTGTGTGTGTGTTAGTCTTATTTTTATTATTTTATTATAAGTTTACTCATTACTTATTTATAATACTTATCTTACTCTTATTTCATTAGTACACACGCAATGAAACGAAAGCGTATGATAAAAGGCAGTTTTTATTTGATAATGCGCAGACTGATACATACAGAGAAATAACAATCAAACAATTAAAAAAATAAGTTATCAATGCTTACAATGACGTCAAAACTTTCAGTCCGTTGAAGGCATCTCCAGATATCTGTGTGATCTCATTGTTGCTGAGGTCTCTGTAAGATTAGGAAACAAGAAGTATATAAGTTAAAACAAAAGCATGGCTATTTCGCACATTTTCATTAAGTAATTAAAGATGAACCAAACATAACACAGTTTTCTTGTTTAATCGGAACATTCTGAAAAGATAAAAAAAACTTTTTTCGCCCACTTGCAAATATTAAAAGATATGAATTTGTGAGGCTGGTCACATAATCGGCAACAACCCTATCGTAATTCCGTCTCTTTCTGTTTCCCCCGCTGTCTCTCAGAAGGTAGGCGTAGATTTAATGAAAAGCCACCTACTAAACAATTATTCAAACTATAAGATTTTTAAGATATCAATCTGGAAAGTTATAAAACTGGTTGGATAAAGCCTGATGGAAAGATTAATTGTTAAGTGTGTGTTAGAAACATAATTAGTGGGAGGGACTAACTAACTCTGTTTCAACACCTGAATTATTCTCTGTCAGTCCAAAGTTATTAATGAAGTTGATCGCAGTCATGCCTCGGTCTAGTTGAAAAGAGAATCTTGTCTATTGAAAGGAGAGCGATGCTGACAATAGAAAATAGCACACAATAAAAGAAGCATTCTGTTTTATTCATAGAGATATTCAACTAAAGAAATTCTAATGGGAACAACTGCATAGACAAAAACCTGATTAGCTATTTTACAAAAGGAACAACAGATCTTATAACAAATGCTGTAAGATAGAGTTGTAGCGTTTCGTTATTTTTCTCTCTAGAAAGTTATGCAAAGTATATAAAGATGAACTCAGATAAACGAGGAAACAATATAAAGTGCACGAAGTACTTCGAAATGTTCCACATGGATAATACGAGTAACCCTCGTTCGGAATTCACGCATATCGAATGAAGGAGTTTTGTTTTGAGAGATTAAATCATAAAGAACAATAACAGAAATCATTCTTAATGATTGAATGTTCACCTTGATTTGATCCCAAAGATCGTTAAAACATTCAAAAATATCCACTAAATATTATACGTTGATGAATCGATTGCAAATTGTCACACGCCGTTTAATTTGATCAAAAGTAACCCGGTTTAAATGCTAATATGAAATAAATTTAATTGCTGTATTTACTTTGGATTATGTGCAAAAAAATTACCATTTCTGATATTTAAATGTTTATGTCGGACATTCTTTATAAAGTTTTTTTTCGTCGACTGTGCATAGGGGAAAAGATGAAAACTAATAAAATAAAATAAATCTGGAAACCAGATGTGCAAACAGAGTTGTCGCGTGCATCAGAGCTCCCAGTTCCCAATAGGCGATGTTTATGACTATAAGTTGATACACGTGAAACAGATACAAAATGCGATAAAGCAATAAGTATTTTAATTTTCCTGTAATACTGTGGACTTGATAGGAGAGAATTCCATCAGATAAGATGAACAAACTTTAAATTAAATTACAAAAAAAAAAAAAAGTCAAGCTTCCTAAGTTATAGTCAGTCAACCAGCTGAAGAATTACAAATGAAGGCAAAAAATCATTTCCTCTTCTACAGCTTCAGTTCAATAAAGATTTATCAAACACTAGATTTCTTATGAAGCCGAAGATGATTCAGTATACGTTTCAATAAAATGCGTTTATTTATTTAGTTATTTTTATAATTTTAGGATTGCAGGATCATAGAATTTTGCATGCACTGTTAGATCAAGCACTCATGATCATGAATGAGATTTTTTGCTGTAAAATAGCTAAAAGGATTTAACAACTTTGATATTAATAATAAAAAATTAAAAGGGGACATTTTTGAAGCGCTATATGAATTAATAGTTTTTATTAATTGATGAACGGGATGGATTTGAACATAATAGATGAATTGTCTCCGAATTCAGAATCGGTTCAATTAGGTCATTGCATAAGGAGATGCTGAATGTATCTGTTTTTACAGATTCTGTGGAGTATTTTTGTGAGGACAGTGGTAAGAATGAAAAGTCAAACCTGAAACTCATCAAGTCATTTTTTCGGTTTACAGGGATCTGGGCGAGACTGTCTACCTTTGATTCATTTCAACATAACATATTCGCTGCTTCTTTCTTTTTAGGCAACTTTGATTAATATTAGATATTTGCCGACAAAAAGAAAACAGTTAATTTTGCATGTAGAAAAATCGAAAAAATTAATTAATTGGGAAACCTGATTCCTCCCCGTTGTTCTTGGTATGTAAAAATGTGGCTATATTCAGTGCTTTTAGTAGGCTATATTTAGTGCTTTCATATTTCTCATTCGACGCTTTCTCAGAGGATTTGAGCTGGATTGGATTATGACGCG
Source organism: Typopeltis vanoorti (assembly GCF_054136105.1). Taxonomy (NCBI): domain Eukaryota; kingdom Metazoa; phylum Arthropoda; class Arachnida; order Uropygi; family Thelyphonidae; genus Typopeltis; species Typopeltis vanoorti. The sequence continues at coordinate 164,456,589 of NC_143549.1, read as the reverse complement.
ATTCATATAAAAAAAATAACCTAAATATGTGTTTAATATTGATTTAATGAAAAATGCAGTTTTGCATCGGTCATTCTCACTGAGAATCATGTCAGTTGTATGTTTTAAAGATGAAATATTCCTTCTTTTGGGTTGAATAATAACGAAACCGAAAAAGGACTTTTAAAGTTAACTCGATGATTTCATTTCACAAATATAATAAAAATTATATTAATTTTGAAATTAAACTATAACCCACAGTTCATAACTTAATTTTCAAAATTAAAATAAATATTAAAGTTTTGAACCAAAACTGAAACATTCAAAAGAATGTAACGATCTGTCTGCGGTTATCATTCAACTAAAATGTTTGCAATTCTAAGGAGAATTTGAATTTCACTTTAAAGCATAATATTTTAAGTAAAGATTTGTGGCTGAGCTACTAAAGACATGCAAACTGATCGTGATGCACGAACGTAAACACATTTGTGGCTCATCGTACAGGATGCAGTGAGGCAGACATCTGATTATTCAACGTATGTTAACTCGTCGTATTCCTGTGTCGTTTGCGACCATTCACGTAGCATCTACTTAAGGTTTATGCTGCTATTCTTTGAGTTTAAAAATTCTAATTTTTAGATATTTCACAAATATAGGGGTTAGCATCTACTAAGGTCACTTGCTTTGTATCGCCCTTTTACTAGCGTATAACAACCACCCCGAGTGGATGGATGTTGATGAAATTTTGTATTTCGGATCTATATTCCAGATCTTATTTTAGTTCGCTATTGTCAGTCATATTTCATTTTTTCAATAAGTTATAAGGTATGGTGAATGAACGAATTTCTGATCCATTTTTAAAATATCTTCAGCTGCTATAACCCTTGTGCTAAACCTTAAGGTGATCAGAGGAATGTAGCAGATAAATGTTTTTTTTTCTTTCAATATTATAATTTTTTATAAATTAAAATTAAATATATTATTTTATTATTATTATTTGACACCTCCAGGGAGTCCAAGGACTCATCAAGGGAGAGTACCAGGTTTACAACTCCGTCTCCACCATTCAATCACAACTGACCAAAACTACACCAACGCCATCTACCGCCTACCACCACTGGTATTTCCACAGACAATCACAAACATCCATGCCCACGGCGGGATTCGAGCCCTTTGGCTGGAGAGCGGATACGTTATCCACTCGGCCAACCAGGCCGGCAATATAAATATATATTATAAAATTAAATATATTTTTTCAATATTAGATGGATTGTTGCGATAATCCGTTATAATTAACGTCTTTGTGTCTTAGAAGCTGTGGGTTCGAACTCAGCTATTACATAGATATTTTCTAATATCCACCACAAATCAAATAAAAAAAAAGCGGTAGATGATTGTCACCACCCTCTATGAGATTTCAGCTTTACTTATTGAAGGCCTGAAACAAACAATCCTGGATTATTTAATAATCCAGGATTGTTAAATTTCATAATGCTAATGTGGTATACATTTAAAAATCTTTCGTGAGTGAGACAATAATAAAAATATAAAAAAAATTAATATTATAATTTTTTAAATTAAATTATTATACATATATAATAAACATTAAATAATATACTTTATTAAAATATGGCTAAACATTGTATATTATTATATTCGTAAACCAAACAAAGTCGTAGGAAAAAATAGTGCTTAAGGGGTCCCAAAAATGGAATCTAGTACTAAATTGTTGCATACGATGTAACTGATTACTGTAGCAAATAGCAAGATCTCAGTCCTGTTAGGATAAACAGTTTGAGGTACGGTTTCGTATAACTTCTTAAAATTTGCATATTTATGTCTAAATGAAGTGGCTGTAGATATTTTAGTGAAGACAATCTTGGACGTTAGATAAAGCATGGTTTATAAGTATACGCAGCGACTGTTATGAAATCCATATTGCGAAAGTGATTAAAAATAAATGCCACACTTAATTGGTAAAATAATGATAGAAAAGACCTGAGTCGAGAGTAAATCGCTTTCTCCTCTACAGACGTCGTTTCATGGAAAAATTATATTAGAAACTAGATATTTCCTAACGCTCCGAGGTTCTCGTTAATAGTAATGATTGCATATATCGTGGTTATAGTAAAAATGCCCTTTTTTAATGTTGAATAGCAAATAATCTATTTATGATGAATATTTTGTTATTATAAACTACTCGAGTGTTATCCAAATTCTTTCTTATTACAGCAAAGAATATTCTTAAGTGATCTTATAGGGAGTGTATTATTACATGTCAGCTCGCATCCATCATAGTTAAACATACCACAAAGCGATGGGTGACTCGATGGAAGTGCGGACAGTAGGAATTTACGTCTCTAAGAAATTCATTTTGAAACGTAGTCATCCATCCTGAGAGACCCTGTTGGGAAATGGATAGGGGCAACTTACATTTCCCCCCCGACCACCAGAACACAGGTAGAGATCCTTTAACACACCATTTAACAATTGTCAAAGTCCGTTTATGTCTAGGGGGGGCAAACGTCGGAACTTCTGACAGATGAATCACGTGACATTTGCCATTGGGCGAGAGCTAATCCACCACATGGCGCTTTCTCTCCCGCACAACGCTCGTCCCCGACCACCCACATTTGGCAACCATGGCTTAGTGTGTAGATCGATATCTCATCTATCAATAGAACGCTAAAGAGACGGGCACTCAACTTACATCCTCCGCAGACGTTTGAATGAGGCAAATGCTTTACTAGGAACTTCTCGGATCTGGTTCTGCTCCAGTCTTCTAAAGGGAGAGAGAGAAAATAATCATCATTAAGCAAGAGGGCAACTTGTTAGGAAGATTAGGAGTGAAACTGAATAGTCTAAAAGCTTAAAATTAAGTTAGTAACATGATCTCGACTTATATTTCACAGTCACAATAACCACATTTTAGTTGATTTATTCAGATGCGGTGTAATCGTATAAGAGCTGATAATGAAAATAGCATACGTGCCATTTTTATATATTTTTTCCCAATAGACTATATTATTTTCTCTTTGTTACTTCCAACCTATTTTCATGTACAACTTTATATGTTGATATTAATTCTCATATCTTATTAAGAACATTAATATTAATATTCTTATTAATAAATTAGAAATATTCATATTAATAAATTAGAAAACATAAAGAACTATAAGAGGGGCTTAACTTGAATATAAACTTTTTTTAAGTGAATTAGTGACGTCAAAAGTGAAGTAAGAGCAGTCATGTACAGGTAACCCCCGTATAACGCGGATGTTAGGTTCCACAGAAATGCCACGTTATATAAATCGCGTTATGCGAGACTCAGATCACATAGAAAAAGTAGGGTTAGGTTCCGAAATCGTTTTTTTTTTTTTTTAAGATTATATAAACAATGACATATCCAACAAAAAAATATTTTTATTTAATTCACGTAATTTATGTAAGTTAAGAAAACATAAACTATGAAGCAAATGCATAGTATAAAATTATAAAAAAATACAAATTGTGCGCAAACTTCATTGCACATAATGCATAAATGTTTTAGGCAAAATAAAATGAAGTGCATATTTTTAATCGTCATCAGTGTCTTCAAAAACTAACATTTCGTAGATGTTCTTTATTTACGAGTGGCCGGACGTCGTCATCACTTGAAATCTCTTGGACATTATTTGTATAATTCTCATTGCATACTTCGGCTGGTTTAGTTATCAAGAAGTAAGTAATAAGACCTGACTTACTAGTATGCTGCAATTTTTTGTTAAGTTCATAATATGGAGCTAAACAAATATCCAATTGTCTCGTGAATTTTCCGGAGCGCTCCATTGAGGGATCATTATTCGTAAAATAACTTCCTAACTTTCTCACCAAGTCCAATCCTTCTGCTAATTTCTTCGAACTGAAGTCTTTAACGGATTCATCACAATCAGAATCTACGGCAGAACTTTCCCCGCCATTTGGTTCGACGTCATCTATTAATTGTATCAGTTCCTCCTCATTTAAATCTATTTCCTAATCAATTAAGTCACTAATTCCGTTTTCAACCATATAGCAAAAGCCATTTAAATGGCCATTACTATAAAAATAAATTTTTTACATAAAAAAAAGCATTACATATTTTATGTAACTCACCAGAAAATAAAGTGCTCAGCTTTTGATTTTTAATTAATGCGCTTTCCTGACAGAAAACGAAGACAATTTTCAACAATAAACATTTTATACGGTAACCAATTGACGTAATGCGTGCTAAACTTATAACTACCTGCGCGATAGGACAGACGCAAATTTAACGAAGATAAAATTTGATTTTTAAGTCGCGCGTTGAAAAATATGAAAAGATAAAAGGTTACTATAATTTTAGAACGTGTTTTATCGAAACCACGTTGTATAAGTACCGCGTTATACGAGGGTAACCTGTATTTAACTAGTGATAGTATGACACAAATAAATGCAGGACACGTGAAATAAAACGAAATTGACAGAGCGTGCTTTTGGAGTTTAAAGATTTGATAGCTTCATGGAGCGCGATTGCAATAAAATGATTTTCAGTTGATGTGGCGAGTTGGTTCCCGAAAAGTGACAGAAACACATCACAAAGTTGGGGAATAATCTCTCCCTGAAAGTTAAAACAGCACTTTCATGTAATTTAAGCTGAATATTGTTTCGCGTTCATTGCTCTTATGTGATATATAATTGCTCTTTCTCTCTTTTGGATTTTATTTTGTATCTATAAGTTCATTACTTACGAATGAAACTTTATCCCTCACAATGTTAAAGTAAGTAGAACTCGTTGATTAAATTATTACACAAATTATGGATATTATTTCTGGGAAAACTCCCATGTTATTCCTCTTAACAAACTATTATATTTACGGCTATTTTGCCTGCTTCTGTTTAGGAGTGCCCCTGTTTAAATGTCATTGGCTTTTTACTCACGGATTCTTAGGGCATTGTAGATGTATATTTACCGATAAATATATGTAGCATAAAGGAAGAGAAATCTCCCCACCCTCTGAAAATTGCTGTTTTCAACCCCTTCACACTTTCCCACCCTATATAGAAAAACGCTCTGCCCATCCCTAATAATATAATATATATGTATATATATATATATTATACGGTAATATATATATATATATATATATATATATATATATATATATATATATATATATATATATATATATATTATACAAAAAAAACTTTTTTTTTAATTTTCTATTTTAATTCTCCCACATTGCCTACCCCCCCCCCCCCACACACACACACATCCTTCCAAAACACCCTAACTGCAGTAGTTTGGGTATCGCAGAAAGAAGAAAACCCACAACACCCAGAAAAAGGTACGTTAAATTTCTCTTCCTTTATGCTACATATATTTATTGGTAAATATACATCTACAATGCCCTAAGAATCCGTAAGTAAAAAGCCAATGACATTTAAACAGGGGCACTCCTAAACAGAAGCAGGCAAAATAGCCGTAAATATAATAATTATTACAATAAAATAAACAAAATTCTAAAATCATAGTTTAAGAATATCAGAGAAAAGTTTCCTCCATTCAAAAAATTCACCTCGAAGCAGAGATATATATTGCCTGCTAAGTGACCAATATATCTACTACATCATATTAGACAGCAAACGACTCACACACAAAAAAAAAGCGATCGGAAATAGATTGGATGCCACACAGCTGTCAGTCACTTGAGAAATAGTAGAAAGAGTATAGACAGATCCGTTACAGAATTGGAAGATTATTGTTAGTCAAAAACAGAGGATAAAACTAGAGTAAATTAGGATTTAACATTATATATATATATATATATGTATATTATTTTTTATCATTTCAGAGGTTATTTGAAATTCTAGACAGAACTGTGAAAGATGTGGATGATCGAAAAAAATACCTGAAAATATCTATAATAAACAAATCACAAGATAAGATTTTATCTTGTGATTTGCTCACATTTATCAAAGTGAGTCAAGTTCAGAAAACAGCTACTCTTGCATAGATATAGTTATCCAAGAACTCGACAGTCTACAGCTACAACTTGTCAATTGATTTTTAAGAAAACATGAATACAATCATTAAATACCAAATTACCAAAAATAATTTCGGATAGAAATGAAGGAAACACAATGTAAATAAAATTGCATTGATCGCATCAGTAGAACGAGATATCAAAACCGGTCATTAAGGCACTTCAATGAAAATCTATTGAAGTGCCTATTGGAGTATAATTGTAACAATAAAGTAGGCAATTTCTTAACCTTTATTCGTGAATAAAATAATATAAAAAATTAGAAAGAAATACAATGTAAGGTGAGCAATAACATTTCTTTGGTGATAACTCGATCTACCTGCCCATTTCGTCATTAAAAGGTTTTCATTACACAAAGCATGCAGAACCCATTCAGTTTCCATCGTGTACATATAGCTAACTGCACGATAATGTGCAACTACGCATTGTGCCCAAACTGATAGTAGCATGCAATAAGCTAGAATTATGTGATATCAGAAGCATTGACCCATGTCAGTATGTAATGGGAAATATCATTATCATTTAGGTATTCGCTACTGGCACAGTGGTGCTGCCATCTAACGAATATCGGTAAAACTAATCAAATTAACGGCTGGAAAGAATCAGTGATTGCTTTGAACGAAAACCTCATGCAAATATATTAAGGTTTTATTGGTAAGGATTTTTTCCTTACTTGCTGAGAAGCTCAAACGTTCTAGTAGGGTTAGGATTCAGTATGGATAAAAAATATACCTTATTTTGAAGAGGATATCACCGACCTATCATCCCAGTTTTGAATCTCAAAGTAACTCCCCCCAGGTGGCGTTGTGATTTGATTTACTTCTTCATCTTATATGTAACTCTGATACATTTACATGCATTTTAATATACTACAAATAGCTAGACGATATATACAGTATAAATAAAAACTCTTTATATTAAGACAGCTATAAAGAGTTAATTGTAGCATACATTTACGTTATAATATGATATATTTGCTAACTGCATAATAATAATAACGCAATATGAACCATAGAATATAGATTAAGGCACTAAATGTAGAATGTCTGGACTGTAATAGGACTTTCATGTATAGAACTGGTGAAGTTCTATACAAAATCAGCCTGAATAAACTATATTATATAAACTAATTCTATAGACGTACGAAGAGGCATTTGCAGTATATAAAAAAAGCCTAATTATACAAACTAACAGTTCAGCTGCAGTTTCTGGGATGTGATCGGGTATTCGGCTGAGTCCCTTGTCCCGACAGTCCACAACGCCATCGTAGCACGAACACGGATGAGGACACATAGGTTCAGTTGTGCATCCTGTCTGAAGAGTCTCCTCCACACCTACAAAAGTAAAAAAAAAAAAAGAAAAAACTTAAGCGTGCAATATAAGAAAGCAAGAAAATAGGCAAATCTCGTAATCATCCTCTCAAGAATTATTTCCCAGCACGAATAAAAAAAAGGCTTCCCCAGACATGTCATCAACTTCTGAGAAAAGTCTGAGATTCTGGTTCTCTTTCCAGTGTGACCGGAAAAAAACGGAACACACAGATCATCATCCTTGGATTACACTACCCTCATCCCTGTTAGCGCCAAAGAAGCAGCTTCTTCCGGCTGTCACGCTCTTGTCAGTGGTCGGATTAATAGCGAAGTTTTTTAACCACGAAGTCGTGCTGGCCCGTCTGTCAACGGGCTACGGCAAATGCTCACCGTAACGACAGCCCAGCGTCATTAGTACATAACAAGTTGACACATGCAGCCATCCGTTTGCTGAAATATGGTGGCAAACACGGAAGTTTCGAGGGATGGATATTAGAAGACGTGGGTGAAGAACGGGTGAGAGAAATCTTTGCTTAAAATGAAAGTTAAGCTTCCTGCAGTATATGTGGTCCTTCGTTCATTCACATCAAGATTTTATATCTTCCCTCCCTCTTCCCCCCTCCCTCAGTTAACATTAGGAAAATGGTTAATGTTAAGACATCCTTTAGATGGTTGCCGATCCAAAAAGTACTAAATCAGAATTTTTAAATAAAAAATGAGTAGACATTAATGTAATGTCGAATTAGTCTCGTAAACTGAGCTCTTCCTCCTACAAAAAAAAAAAAAGGGAGAAAGTTTACTGAGATCAATTATACCTTTGGTAAAAGGTTACTTACCATTGCAACGAAAGTCGAAGTCATGCAGCTCGGCGATGGCTTTGTTCCTCAAATAGAATGGCAACGTGCACTTAGAGAACAATCCAAGACGAGGATTTCTTCGGAGCCATCCTGCCAACCACGATAGATGACAGTCGCAGGTGAACGGATTGTCCGATATTCGTCTGTCAACAAAATATTAATAATAATAATATTAACGATTTTTCTCGAAACAATAAAAACTTTAAGTAACTGACTTGATTATAAACAGAATAGTTAGTAGAGTTAACCTCAGCTATAAGGGTTGTGAGTAGCATACCAAAATTGCAAACATACTTCGGATATTAGATTTTTTTGGATTAAATTATATGAAAGATTATATATAAATTGCTGCCTTCCCGTAGAGGGGTTAAAAATGACAACGCCTTTTGGTTAAAAAGGCTTGAATTGTATATATATATATATATATATATATATATATTTTTTTTTAAATTGAAAAGTCTTTAAGATAAGTGGACTATACGCAAAAGTGATTGAGTCCGAATGAAAAAATGCAATGGAGTTCCGTTTCTGCTTCAGTGAAATATCTGTTCCTTAACGAAAGATGTGACGAGACAATTCTTCACAATGCCTACGTATGACATTTATGAATTTGATTTTAAAAAGAAAATATATATTAATCTATTTTTTCTTTTCTTTTTTTTTATTTATTTTCAGAACTTTTCAGCAGCATGCTTTGATTCAAAGATACACATAACTATGGCATTATTCAAGTGTGATAAAACTAAAAGTTAACGTCATTTTAATCTTATTTATTTTAATTGTATTTTATCATAGAATTCAACACAGTTCAAAAATAATGAATTTGAAGGATTTTTAAACGGATACTCCAATCTGGTCAATAACTAAAGTAGAACAGCACAGCGCTGCAGTATCCTGCATGCAACCTCTTGTTACTCTCTCTCTCTCTCTCTCTCTCTCTCTCTCTCTCTCTGTGCATTATATTTAAAGCAAAAAATTGAATTAATATAATGAATTAACACTTACAAGACACGTAGCTTCTTCATGTTCTCAAACAGATCCTTTCCGAGCGTTGTGATGTTGTTTTTATTTAAAGTCCTGTTGGGAAAAAAACAAACAAACAAAAAATAATGGCACTGAATGTTTGATTTTTTTTTACTTCTTTTATTGCTAACTCTACCTTAAACTTGTCATTAAATAATTCATATTAATCTGGAAAATTAAAGTGAAATTTTGATGAAATTCAAAATTTATATCTCATATATTATTCTAAGAGCGAAGTAAAAAAATTCTTATATAGCTCCTAGAATTTTTTCTCAAAATTTCGCTGAAATATGCAGAATTCTATTTATTTTAATAACTTTCCCACACTCACCCTACACACAGCTTCATTGAATTAAGTTTGCCATTCAGAGTGCGAGAAAACTAAAAACTGTCAAGTCACGATCTTTTGGTGCAGTTTCGCTCTGAGAATAGTATTAGTTATGAAAGTAGATCACAGAGTATCAGTTTTCCTGGAATTTATCTCGGTGCATATCTATCTCCCTACGCGCATGCGCGTGTGTGCGTGTGGGTGTGGGTGTGTTCATCAGCCGAAAGCCACTGGTGAATATCGCATAACATAATACTTTCCAAAAGTGTACATATGTAGGTCGAAATATCATTACTGAAAACATTTTTCTGCGCACGAAGTAGTGTTATTGTTTTCTTGGAATAATTAGGCTTACTGATGCATTTAATTACTTTAAAGTACTATTTTTTTTTTTTTTTTACTGGACCTTATTAAACCGAATCTTACTCTCCACCTCATTTCAGTCAGTAAACGATATAATTAGATGACGTACTGCGTACAGCGAGCATCACTTCAAAAATATAGATATAAATACTTCTTGAATACTACATAAACGTAGTATTTAATTATTTAAATTAAATCTAGTATTTAACAGTTAATTCTATGCTTTATAACGCAAACAAACAGGTCTAATTTTCTAAAGTTATTACCTTTTTGATCCTTTATTCACTATAAACTCCAAAAGTTGTTCCTGCTGACTGCACTATTTCGCCCTTTAGCTAATAATCTATCCGCTACCCATGCTAAACGTTTCCCACAAACAGCAGTGGTAGGTTCATGGTTATTAATCTTGCTAACTTATCCCACGTTGCAAGTACTTTATAATCGAACTAAGCCTTATTTGCTGAACTGTCTTATAAAATTATGTTGACATCATCGGGACAGGAATGCCCCTTTCTGAAAGTGCGACAGATATCAGGATCAGTAAGTGAAGAATGAAATATTAAGAAGAATGGACATCATCCGCAACAAAGTGTATTGAATTTCTTGATTGTTTACTAATTGCAATAAAGATCATTAATATTAAAAAGCATAACGAAACTTATGACTAACCAATAACAGAGCAAAACAAGTGACTTCATTCCTTAGAATACACACAAACAAGCTTATCTACCTTTATAAAAATTTATTTTGTAATCATATACTATGCAAATAGAGGGATTTCAACTTGAGATTCTCCAATGACGTGTGTACAGTCTGCTGGTCATTTCACTTTATTCCTTAAAACATAATTTCCCGTTTCCTATAATCGTAATGAGGGAACGGGAAATGTATTGACCACATAAATACGTCTTCTAAATTTAAAACAGAAGAGATATATTTTAATCTTTATTTGCTTTCCTCCCTTTCCCAATTTTATAATAGCAAAAATGGGGATAAGGAAATGCTGATTTTTTTTTTTAATTTTCAGTATTTAGAAAATAAATAAGAGCCTCCGTAGCTCAGTTGGTATCGACGAAGCTCTCGGGTCGGAAAGACCTGGGTTCGATTCCCGTCAGTGACGCGAGGAACATTTATCTGGTCTCTTTCAACTAAAGGTGAGTTAGCCGCTCTCATACGGGGGTAGGGTTTTCCCCCTCCGGGAAACTCAGGTTTTTCGTCCCTCAGAACAGGCAAACCCCGTGAACATACGGAGGGCATAGCCTCAACTAACTCTAAGGGACGGATGAGGAAAACTGGGGAGAACTCCACACGACAACAACAAAATAAATAAAATTTGAAGAGCTCATTTTAAATTACAATTCATGCTTAATATTACAAAAAAATATAAGCGCCAAAGTAATTTATTGAAAAAAACATTCAAGTCCGAAATAAGAATAAATAAATCAAAACGATTTATAAAGATTTCATTATGCATAAGAAACCCCTCCCTTAACAGCACTACGGGAGGCCATCATTAAACCCTGCCTGCATCCGATCGCCATAATATGAGGAAAATGTACGACTGTAGTGACCAGTTCAGTGGAGCAGCTCCCATAGAAATACAGAAAGGAGATAATGCAGTCAAAGAGCGCCTGTGGAATTATAATTAGAGAAGTCAATTGCTGTTTGTCTAAAAGTCTTCGCACAAAGGTTTATTTAGAATAATGTAGATATCTATATTTTAGTTCCAACAAAAGATGGTCCATATTTAGGTGTTGGAAAACCACTATGCATTAGCTAATAAACAGACAACAACAAAAAAACTTTTCCCCTTAGCGTTTCTTCTCTCAAGGAATAATAAAAAAACGTTCGTGATATTACCAGCGATATCAGTAGTTTTCGCGAACACTCATGTTCTCTCTCTCTCTTTCTCTCTGGAAAACAGTGAGAGTATCAAATTGTACTGCCACTGGTAGATTACGTCTTGGCGTAGACTCTCCACTGGTGGGCGGAGGTCAGACCGTGGAAGTGACGTGAACTGTCTAAACAAGTTGTGCCAAAAAAATAAAGAAACGCTGCAGGTGGAGCGGATAAACGCGAAGTTGCATCGGAGAGTTCTGATTGTCGCAGTGACTCCCAACTGTGAGGCACACGGATAGTTCAGAGCCCGCACATCTAAAAAGATGTTATCTGGTGCCTATGACCTGCAACTAACGCGTATTTCCGTGAACACCAGCGTAGCGTTGTGAAATCAGAAGGATAAAAAAGAAGAGGACTTTCTTTTCGGAGTGTCAAACGAAATCAGAAAGACAAGTGAAATAATGGCAGACAATCGTGTCGGTCCATTTAAATGTTATACGATTTATTACGCAAGTGGATTCCAGACGTGATCAAGGAAAGGAAATGATGGCAAGGAAGATGCTATAACTGAATTATTCCGGGGAATAAATGTGAAATCAATTTGTTCTTGTGGATGAGTTTTGTCACGTGGAACACATCGCTTCTAAAATCTGAAAGTTTTCTAAAGTTTATGAAAAATTCTACGCAAACACCCAAGAAAACATTGGGCAACAGATAAAAGAAGTGGCAAGCATAGTAGAATAAAAGCAGCGGAAGAAAAATGAAAAAAATAAAGCAGGAAAGTGCCAAACCCGAACTGGGAAACGAAATGATGTTAACTGCAGTACAAAAAGAGTTTCAGTTACTAACCTTTGTCTTATTCGGTAACTTGAAAGAGATCGATCCACAACATAATCTATCTATCTGTTTATTCATTTATTTATTTATTTTTACTGGACGCCACCTTTTAAATACTGACTTCCTTCTCCATGACATTCTTAGGTCCATAGCGAAAAGATAATAAATTTCTTATTTTGCTATGCACGTAAAAGTGCCGTGAAGAAGGAAGTTGGTAGCATTCCAGACTTAGCCGTAAGCCTGATAAATTTTTCGCATTTTCAGCAGTCAGTAATTATGCAATTCTAACTGGTGATGCGATGCTAAAATGCAAATACAATTAAATAATTTTCATTATTTAATAATTTTTAAATAATTTTCAGTAATAATCAAACTACAGTTATAACATTCACATGTATTTCACTTTTTTTTTTTTGATTTGATTCTTTAAGCACTTTTAAGAAAAAAAAATTTTTTTAAGAACACGAGTTCGATTATTATAACACTGAAAGAGAAATATTATCGCAATTTCAAAAATAAAAACAAAATATAGTATCGTAGAAGTGAAAGTAAACCTAATTAAATGCTGCTTCTGTTCCACTGTGTTTAAATGAACAGATTAGGAAAGGGAAAAAATGAAAAACTAAAGCGAAAAAAAAAATTAAAGTACAGTAAAGCTGCTACGAATAAACTATTTAGTTTTTTCCTCTGCTTTATGTTTCAAGTTTCAGTTGCGACAAATAATTGTAAAACTGTACTTTGTGATGCATGACTTGAGATGCATGATATTTGATCAGCTTAGCTAAATCTGTGAAAGGAAAGTAATCAAATAGAATCTCCCTCTTTCTTTCTAGATAATAATGCAATAATGCAAAATGCAAAAACGAAATTTGGTCTAAAAATGCTTGTATTTGCGAACATCTGTGAGCAGGAGAGGCAGGCACAATCCTGTGTTGTTACAACATTTACGAATGCATAAATAAAATATTTATCTAACATACAAGAAAATTTAAAATAGAGAATATATGAATGATTATATGACAAGTGAATAAAACTAAGATTACGTACGCCTATATAGTGAGAATTCACTTCATTGGAAACATCTGCCTAACTGCGTGTTGGACAGTCAAGAATCTTCAGAACATCCCAGTACATCACTACACTGGCACCTTGATGTATTGATGAAGAAGAAAAAAAAACACAGATATCCTCTACAACATGAACACAATTAATTCCTGCGATTCCTACAGATCTACTGACAGTTCCTTTCAGGAACATCCGATCCTTATACATCTCAAAGATACTCAGTCGAAACCGGAACCTGCAAAGTTATGCCATGTTCTTGTAACTATTCACAGTCGACATCACACACACCTGTGACACTGAACTTTACCACAGTAAGAATGTCCATTTACCTTGCATATGATGGCAGTATTCCCAATTGAAACGGATGTATTTGGCTGGCAAAGATGTTCAAGTTGACTGCGCCATTTATGCCTTACTCTACTGATATCAAGATCTGACACGTGACAAGAAACAACCATGATGGATCAATGGTTCGTGTAGTTATCGCCATACTCTTGTCCTTCTGCACACATCAAATAAGAGAAATAGGTGTTTACCACTTCATTCAATTTTTCTGCAATTGTCTTGTATTGTGTGCTTGTTTCAGTTGCCATCTTAGTTACACTTAGTTAAACTTACAGCTGTGAGTTTTGGTTAGATGGACGTATTATCCATAACGATCGTCGGCTTATACCTCATTCTGAATAATACCCGATGAATGGTGCATTAGGCCATCTTTGATTGGCTTAGTGGCTGGCGTGTCTTCTCTTCAACCATACTGTGGGTTTGAATAACATCCTGTGTAATTCAATCGATGTTTGTGAATGTCTTCAAGTGAGAGAGGACTTTCCTCGCCAATCCTGCTTATATTCTGAGGTGGCTTTGAAATGAACTAGTTTTCAAATTATCTGACCATAAGCCCACCCACGGTAGTAAATGTACGATAGATTTACAGCATTTCTTAGTAGAAAAAGAAATTTTGGATATATTCCTTCGTTCTCTCTATTTGGATACGCGAAATCATTTTGACACAATAATTTCTGTTCATGACACCGATCTTCAGCATGAGAATTCAATCAGTAAAATAACATCTTAAATATTTTTTTATTTTTTATTTTGGTATGGCAGATTTAAGTTTTCTATCATCTTTTGGACAAAAAAAACTAGATGAATTTTTAAATCGGTGCAAATCCTTAGCAGCAGCTCTGATTTATTACAGTCTGACATGCACAATGCATAGAGCGCGTCATATGTTTCTGTTTTCTAAAGTCCAAGAACGACAGTCAGTGTGCTACTGATGATCATTCACGTTATCACATTACGCGGATGGAAGTTAGAGTTGATGGATGTTCATTGGCGTAATATAAAACTGCAGTTTTATCTTTGTTATCAATGATTGTAACTCTCTGAATGTGCACACGAAAATAATTCTTGAATAAAGTACTAGGGTGGTGCAGTCAATTGCATCATGAAATCTTGCCTTTAAGATTTCCTATTGGATTATTGGATTTAACTGAAGTTTCCTCTGTTTTCCATGAATGTATATTTGAAGATGAGACGCATTCACTGTAGCTACTGATTCTCTAATCAATGATAAGCATTAAATCCCGTCAACCGAATACATAACCCTTTCGCGTTGCGATGATGTGTTCTTCGTGAAAATGCAGAAAGGGTCAGGGGATTTACTTCATTTGTAAACAGAAAGTGCTTTCTGCCAACGCCTTCAGGCCAGTAGCTAACTATTTCTCATTCAACTCATCCAATTCAGGAACCATGCTGGGAATTAAGCAGCCCTTCCAGTAATATATAACATCACACCCAATCGAAAGTGACAGCAAATTTAACTTTATAGAAACAGCCTATAGGTCAAAGCATCTCTTCTAATGATGTCGTAGCAGATTATTTACATTTAGATTGATCGATCACATTAGTATCTATTAGATCAAAGAGATAGACTGCTGCCTTGACTACTCATGACATTATGGGGTTTTACGCTCGGTATACTGCAGAGACCAACAAGTTAGTGTAATAACCAGTGAATGATCAGTTCGCAACAAATAAATACGTAAGTCAAGAAATAACTAGATTGGGAAGCAGATACTTACAGTATTTCCATGTCTTTGAGTCCCCGGATGGCAGCGTCATCAACACAGGTGATCTCGTTATTATCCATTTGGCTGCAAGATAGTTTCCATTAAGAAATATGACGCATAAATGACAATTCCAACACGTCTTTATTAAAACTAATCTAATAGTTTTTGGTTTAACATGATATCATAAATATTCGCCTTTAGAATCAAATGCACTTTGACGTTCGGGTGATGAGATAGGAGGATACGAATATTAAGATCGTTATTGGAGGGAGTATCGTAATTTATCAACGCTCTTATGCTGTTGCTTGCCTCTAATTCTGCCAGGATTACAGTCGCTTATTTACTTAAGTTTAACGACTTGACTGTCAGCGAATTTACCAACGAACTAACTAGATTCATTTTCAGTACGATGTCAAACAATGTATCTTCTTACATTTTGCTTCTCAACAATAGATTCTCTACATTTCCTAGATTGCGAAAGAAAAACCAATTATTGAATCCTGGTACGTTGCAAATGAAACTGCACTTTATGGTAGGTTGCCTTTCCACACGTTAGCCACATATAAATGTCTATGTGTGCGGAGGTAGCAAAAAGAATTGGATCAGACTAAGGGAAAGAGAAGCTCAGCTTACTTTGTAAATTCAACCTGATTCTTATCCTTCATTCAGTGCTGAATAAAGATCCCCTAAGGGAAGAATCCCTCCTCTTGAAAGTGTGCACTTGGGAATCTCTTCCTATCTACAACATTGCTTAAATAATAGTCAACTAACTGACTGGACTCCGGACTGAGTAGTTCGGTTTGACTGCAAATTAATGCAAATACCACCCACGATATTAAGTATGACCCTTACAAGGCTAAACAGCCAACCCAGCTATTCCAGTGGTCCTGAACAGAATCCACGTTTAAAAATAATGTTTTTTGTTATACAGACTAGGAATGTCATCTATTGAAAAAAGTTCAGAGATTCATTGAATGACTATAAACATAGAGCGATGACGTAGAAATCTAATAATTCTACTATCATTAAAAACTAAACATTCACTTCCAATTAGCATCAGATCAAGCATTTTTAGAAACTTCTACGAGTGTATCAATCCCTTATTTTTGAGTACAGTTATTGATTCTGTACCGTAACGTACCTTGTCATCACAAACTTCAGTTTACAGGCTTACCAATGGTCCAGCCGCTGTCGTTCTTACCAAATCGCCGTTTTCCTAACGATCCTGGACATTACAAGCCATAATTACACAGGTGATGGTCATTAATAAGATACACCGAGATAATGACCCTGTCAAAGTGCACGTGATTACATAATTAAATCAGGATATTAAAACAAATAAAACCAATGTCTACCCACTGATAAAGCTTAACGGTAATTAAACGAAACGAAGGAACTTGTATTTCTATAATTAAGGAAAATTTTGTTGCCAATGAGTACTTCTTTTAAGAGTTCTAAGATCACGATGGGAGAATAGAAATGTTCTGATCCCACAGGATATTGGGCAACGTTTTATCATACGGTGCTATTAAACATTGGCTGAAACGCCTCACCTTGCTCTTCGGATGGGTTCCGTTATCTGAAGCCAAATGCAATAGCATCAATTATAGCAATTAACTGAGGTAATTGACCACGCGGGAATTCGTAGCCAGCCGGATGTACGGCGTTGTCAGGATTTGAGCTAAGTCAACACTCACCCCCTCCTCTCCTCCTCCTCCCAATTCACGTTCTCAACAATCCCCCAGGTAGTTGTTAGCAACCCGAAACACATAATCAAGGACTTACAGATTTTTCAGTAGGGGTGCTCCACGTAGGGTCTTCCTGCCAATCACAGTAAGTCGGTTGTTACTGAGGTCCCTGTAAATAAAAGAAAATAATTACTTTCCTCGAAATGACATGAGCAGTTGACATTTTATGAAATGTTCGTATTTTATTAGATGGTGTATATTTTCCCAAGAAAAATCGTTCATTTTTTAGCGCTGACAGATTCTAGACGACCCATTACATGTCAGTGCCTCTCTTAATTTTCATTTGAAATTGCTGGTCAAAGGTTTTTTTACACTGTAATTATAGTACTGAAATTATTTGCACGTACACACGCAAACACACACACACACACACACACACACACACACACACACACACACACACACACACACACACACACACATGAATATCTTTAAACAGGAGAGAGAGAGAGAGAGAGACAGAGAGAGAGAGAGAATAAGTGTTTTTAATTTAAAATTACTTTTACTAATAAAAGAGAGAGAGAGAGAGAATAAGTGTTTTTAATTTTAAAATTACTAATATTGTGTTTTGAGTACTCAACACAAATAAACTACACACAATATACCTTTTCCCTAAAAGATAATTGGACATGAAAAACAACAAAAAAGTAGACACTTGCATATTTTATGTGTGTGTATGTGTGTGTAATGTAATTTATTGTAAAATGTTCCGGATATTCTGTATTCAGAAAATTATAGTGTCTTCCAATTAAATATTTCTTCATATAGAGCAGCTTTATGGCAACACTATTTGCATAGTGTTGCTATATGCAGTATTCTATAATATTACATATGATCGTTAATCTCTCCGTAAGGAAAGCAGCTGCCTTCGATCACGTTTCCCCTTCCAGCTAGCTTTAAAAATAAAGGGTGCTTATTTCTTCCTGATACCGTATATCCGTCATGCGTCTTTTCAGTCATGTGCAAAGAATTTTTTTCTCGTTTTTTAACGGGCACGCTGAGTATATCATCCAGCTATAAGAACAGCAGCAAGGTGTTTAGATTCTAAGAATTATAGAGGAATAAGTGTCATGTGTTCGATTAGCAGGATCATCAGGAAGAGAATTAAATTCACTATATCTTCGGTAATGTCGGAAGAATAGTCGGATTTTACAGCAGGAAGTTGTAAATAGATAATGCATTTTTTACGACAAATATCCCAAAAATGGCTGCTAAGAATAAAGAACTGCATTTCGTTTTTGTAGATCTGGAGAAAGCTTACAGTACTGTCCCAAGGAATAAAATGTAGCTGGTACCGAAGAGAGCAGGACTACGAAGGAACAGAAGAGATGGTGAAGAGGATGTACCATCTAGATCTGCTATAAATATTGGTTAGAAACTTTCAGAAGAATTCAATACTAGCAAGGGACTCAAAGGATGCAGTATGTCACCAACGTTACGTAAGATCTATTTGGGTGTGGCCTTGAAGCACTGAAACAGGCAATGTTGTGGAATGGATGGACCCATAGGAGAAAAAGTCTCCCATTCTCTTCTTTTTACTGACGATCAGGGTGATCTTTGCACAGAAAAAAGAGAATGTGAAATACTAGATTAGAAAACTATTACTTAACTATAGCCCAAATATCATCATCATCAAATTCCTACCATGTACCCTCAAGGGGGTGTACAGGATATGATAGTACTATATGAAAAATTTACATCATTACTAACTTCCTATCTACAATTTTCCTCCAAATCAGTCTGTTACTTGTCAAGACTCCAACATCATCAGATCTTATATTTCTATCGTCTAAGGAACTTTGCACCGTATCAACCCACCTATATCTTGGTTTCCTCTGGGTCGTTTTCCTGCCAACCTGGCAGAGAATACTTGCTTTGGTAATCTTTCCTCACCCATTCTGTTTAAGTGACCATACCACCTGAGATTAGCTCTACTAATGCATTCCTGGATGCTGACAATGTCTAGTTCTTTCCTAATATTCTCATTTTTAATATGATATTGCCATTGATGCCATCTGTTTACGCCTCTAATCTTTCTCAGGACTCTCATATCTGCGGTCTCTAGTCTTTGGTCAAGTGTTTTACTTCTGACCCAGCTCTCAGATCCATAAGTTAAAACTGGTTTGAACACTGTCTTCTTTACAGCTGATTTAGTGTTTCGACTAATTTCTCTCTTATTCCATATGAATTTATTCAATTGACTTCCTACCATACCAGCTTTGTTGATTCTGTTGTCTATTTCCATATTTAATTTCCCATCTTCGCTAAAAATCGTGCCTAAGTAGCTGAAATGTTTTACTTGTTCCACAGGTTCTCCATTCACAACACAGTTGATATTTTCAATGATTTTGTCTATTTTCATTAGCTTTGTCTTTTTATTGCTAACCTTCTTACCATATATATTACAACAGTTATTCAATTTAGTCAGGTAATCTTGCAGACTTGTAGCGGATTTATTTAGAAGTATAACATCGTCCGTATAACGCAAAGAGCATACATTAACATCTCCGATTCTGATATCATGTTTAATACCACTTTCCTTCATAATGTGAACCATATAGATAATGAATAACATAGGGGATAATGTACATCCTGGTCTCACACCAGATTTAACATTAAACCATCTTCCTGTACTTCTTTCAATTCTAACTGCTGACTTACAACTCAAATAAAGACTAAGTATTGCTTGATATAATGCCCTATTGACACCATATAACTGCAGCGTATTGAATAGCTTCTCTCTTGGCACCTTGTCATATGCCTTTTCCAGGTCGACAAAACTTAAATACAGATCTTTGTTATATTCCCATGATTTCTCCACTATTTATCGTAAAGTGAAGATTTGATCCTGACAGCCTCTATTTGACCTGAATCCAGCTTGTTCTTCGCCAAGTTTTCACCACAATTCTTCTCAACCGTTTCTCAAGTATACTTGCATAGATCTTGCCAGGAACACTCAGTAGGGAAATACTTCTGGAATTCTCACATTCAGTTTTATTTCCCTTTTTATATATGGGTACTATGAGAGCTCTACTCCAATCGTCTGGAATTCGTCCCTCTGTCCAGGCATTCTGAACTATGCAGTGCAGCCACTAAGACTTTTATACCGCCATACTTCAGCATTTCTGGTCGATTATCATCTACTCCTGCTGCCTTTCCACATTTCAAGCCTTTGATGGTTTTTTCTACTTCAAGTATGGATATGTATTCCTCACTGCATGCCTGGTCAGAGTTTTTTACCACTGTGCTGTCATCACTGCTTGCTTCATTTAGCAAATTTTCAAAGTAACTACTCCATATTTCAAGGATATCTTTTTCTCCCGTTTTCATGTCACCTTTATCATCTCTAACTCCTTTTACAGCACACTTTCCTCCATCCCTAAGCTTCTTCAACAACCTCCGGAATATTATGCCACCTTCTTGATATCTATTTTCTATGTTCTTGCCAAAGTTCTCCCCTGACTTTTGTTTAGCTAGTTTTACACACTGTTTAGCTTTCTTACATTTGTCTCTGTATTCTCTAAGAGCACAAGCTGAATTATTTGCCAGGAACGTTTGATATGCTTTCTTCTTTTCCTTCACTGCCACTTTAACTTCCTGTGTCCACCATAGAGTTCTAATTTTTCTATTCCTTGCAGACAACTTCACCGCATGCCTCTCTAGCTGAATCTGTCAGGGTTTTCTTCAAGGCTTGTCACTAAATCTCCAAGGTTTGGTTTCTGTTCTCAAACTCTTTCATTTTTCCTTCAATAATCTTTATGTATTTTAGTCTACAGTTCCCATCTGAGAGCTGCTCAACTTTTATTCGCTTTAAAACTTTCTTACATGTCATTCTTTTCAATATGTAATTCAATTTTACCCTACTCAAGACTAAATAATGATAACTTCCAATTTCAAATCCTCTGTACACTGTGGTGTCCTGCACCAGGGAGAAAATATCACTATCAACAATAACATAGTCAATGAGACTTTTCGTATTCCTTGCCTCTTCTCTCCATATAAATTTGTGCACATTTTTATGTTGGAACATGGTGTTAGTAATAATCAGTCCATGTCCTGAGCAGGAATCCAACAGGTATTTGCCATTATTATTGGACCTGAAAATCAATCTGTTATAAACCAAGTAGCTTATGTATTTTGATGGGAATGGGATAATGTAACAGATCTTAAGTTAAAGACGAGAACTATAACATCTGTGGATGCCTTCAATTATTGGGTTCCATTATAGATAAGTATGGTCAGTGTGAAGTGGAAATAGAATTTCGAACAGGACAGGAATGAGTAGCTCTTAGAAATTATGAACTGTATTTTAAGGAGGGACAAAGTTAGGTGATTATAGAAAATAAAATGACCCATGGATGCAAGTGTTGGACGCTCAGTGACAGCCAAAGAAACAAGTGGAAGTTATGGAAATGGATGATTTCAGGCGAAGTATGAGAGCCAGTATAGAACGTCTGAGAAATGCATATATTCGAACAGAGATCGAATTTGAACAGTCTCCGTCGTGAAGACGATGGAGGTACAGACTTTGAAAATGTGTGGACACGCCCAGAGAATGAGAATAGCGATAGTCATTAAGAATAATAAATCTGTCACCCCTGGAAGGAACCAATGAAAAAGATTAACGGCTACACGGAGAGGAACCATTGTGAGAGCTATAAAGAAAAAAGTTTACAGGACAAGGATTGAAGAGATCGTCGTCGAGAATGGAATCTGAAAATAAACAGCCACTCACGAGTAAAAAAAAAAAAAAAAAAAAAAAAAAAAAACGTGCGTTAAACTGCAGTTCCCATGAAAATACGGTAATATTTTGATCTTTCAAGTCATTCAACCAACAGAATAAGCAGAACCTAGTTGCTCGAGTGGAGCATACACGTTATCCAGCCAACAATTTTGGTTCGAATACTTTGGCATGGATGTTGGAGGACTGTCTTGAAGGTTATACATGAATTTCTTTAAACAGTATGAAATAACCACCTCCACCTTGCAGCGTTAGCTTTAACCTATAGATACTCTTATTTGAACTAATTAGTTATATTTTTGGCCATTCTTGAAGAATAAACAAAACAGCATATCAGAAAACTGACATTATTCTATTCGTGAACTGGAAAGAAATAATTCTTAAAATATGTTTATTCTATTTGCAATTGTCATTATGATAATTCATTCATTATCTACGTTTCATTACAGAATGAGAAACTTCAAGGAACTATCAACACAAAAAAAAATTACTCGTTGATCACTTGGGGAGACAGAGCTTATTCTGTAATATTAGTTCACTCAAGGAGGTGATTTCAGTCATGAAATAAATCGGGCCTTACTCTAGTTTTCATCGCAACGACCATTTTTCTAATGACAGCGCTTTACTTTTCTTTCCAGTGTTTTAGAGAATTCCATTGAAAATAGAAATAAATGTATAAACTTTAAAGCCGTTAACACTCTGATTATTTTAGAACAAATTTTTGCATAAAGGACAAACAAGCCAGAGAACACAGAATTTACAGACACAATATGCTTTCCTCTGTAGATGCTTCAGCTTAATTTGGTGTATTTGAGCAACCAATTAACACTGTAAGTCATCAATTTTGGTTCAGACTAGAAAAAAATTATAAATGAAGAACAGAATGGTTTTAGAAAAGGAAAATTCTACATAGATTCCATATTAAGCCTCAAAATACTAATTGAGAAAAGAAGAGAATTCAACTTAGAAACGCATCTAGCATTCATAGATTATAAAAAAGCTTTTCAAATGATAGACGGATATAAACTCTTTGATATAGTAAAATATCACTTGTCTATAAATTTATTAAAACCACTCCACAACCTATATGAGAAATAAGCAGAAAAAGAGGTGAGAACAGAACCAAACATTTGAAGTAAAATGAGGTCTTATATCTCGAATATTATTAGGAATATCTATATGAATGAAATAATCAAAGAATAGATGATAACCAACAAAGAAGGAATTCATACAGAAAAGAATTTCACATTCCTCGGTTATTTGAAACAACCGAGGACACTCTACAAAAATAAAACAATATAATATGTCAGTCTTCAAGGAAAAAACGAAAAGTATGGCATTCAAAGAAAAAAGGCTCATCCGAATTGAAATAGTAATAGACAATAAAATAATCGAACAAGTCAACAACTTTAATTATTTGGCACATAAATTAAATTGCAATGAAGATTTAGACGTTTCTAGCAAAATTAACAAATTCTCTAAAGTAGTAAATGGAATAAGAAACAAAACAACATTAAGGCTAGCGACAATCATAAACAAAGCAGACTAAAAATGTACAATATTCTGCAGGCGTAGACTTCTGTGGCTAATTGGTTCAAAAGATATATTTCGGTGATTACACCACATTTTTTATTATTCAGTTATACAAAATACTGAAATAATAGTTCCCGACACGTTTCGTAAATCGTAGGATTTACATCTTCAGGGGGTAAATAGTATAACTTAAAGTTTAAACAAGAGAATTAATAAATACAAATCATAACCGTCTGGCTATTCATAAACTCAAATAACAGAATGCAGATATAAAACGTTATTGACGTTGAACAATACTGGACGATATCACGTGTTCTTGTTCTCGTTCATACAGTCAGAACTCAGATTGAGGTAGATTTTTTATTTGAGCTGACCACACTTGATGGAGAATTAAACCTTGATTTTTATTGCATTGGGTTGGGTTTTTTTAGCAGCTTCTTTAAATTTTCTTGTATAACTGTTGTTTTCTATGTATGACATCGTCGTTTTTTGCCAGAGTACATCGTGTCCAGTGGAAGTGGTATGGAAAGCAAGACCCGTTTTTTGTTCTCTTTTGTATTGTACGTCTTTTTGGTGTTCAGCCATGCGTATTTCTCCAGATCTTCCTGTCTGTTCTACGTAGCAAATCCCGCAAGAGCAATGGATTTTGTAGACTCCTGGTTTTTTAAGATGATGATGAGGTGGTTTTGGTGGATGTAGGAATCTTGAGATTTTTTCCATAGGAAGGAAGGCTACTTTTATGTGTTTGTTCATTAATTTCGCTAGCTTATCTGTAACATTTTTGAAATAAGGAGGCGAGATTGCGTTTTTGCAATCCTGTTTTATTGTGTTGTTAGCTGGAGGCATTTTAAGAATTCTTTTGATGGTTTTTGTTTCATATCCATTCTGTTGGAGGATTTGTGTTAAGTATTTTAGTTCTTCATTACATCTTTCTTGTGTGCTGGAGATATTGTATGCCCTGTCTCGAAGAGTTTTAATTAAGGTTATGTTTTGTGAAGGATTGTGGTGTGAGGTTGCATTTAATGATCTAATAAAAAAGTGCCTCTCTGGATGGAAGAACTTAAAAAATATTTACAATCAAAACATCCTTTGATACTAAGAATATATGGTGTTCCAAAGATCCATAAGACAGATATACCTTTAAGACCAATAGTAGATGGAAGAGATTCACCGACTTCCAACTTGGCGAAATACCTCACCAACATGATCTCACAACATATAGGAAAAACAACTTCCTTCATAAAAAATAGTAAACATTTCATAGAAAAAGTGAAAGATATACATATTGGTCCAACAGACATCTTAGCAAGTCTAGACATTATCAGCTTGTTTACAAACGTCCCGAGACAAGAAATTGTGAATCTTCCAGAAGACCTCTTCGCTCCGGACATCTTAAATCTTTTTAAACATTGTATAGACAATACTTTTTTTCACCTATCAAGACAGAATCTGGGAACAAAAAGAAGGTTTGGCCATGGGTTCATCATTATCATCGGTATTAGCAAATCTATTTATGGAAAAATTTAAAAATAGTGCTCTTAAGAATTACCATAAAAAAACAAAAATATGGCTACGCTATATGGACGATATTTTCATCATATTCAATGGAACAACAGATGAACTTATCAATTTCAAAGATTATCTGAACAATTTGCACAACACCATAAAATTCACTTTAGAACAAGATAAAAAACTTCCTTTTCTGGATATTCTATTAGAAGTTAATGAAGAAAGTAAACTCTCCTTCTCAGTATATAGGAAGCCGACAAACACTGGAAGATTTCTAAATGCAACCTCACACCACTATCCTTCACAAAAAATAAGCTTAATTAAAACTCTTCGAGACAGTCCTCAAGGGCTCACTTTAGTGAGTACGGGCATGGCAAACCCTAGGTACCTGATGCTGGACCATGCCTTACTTCATGTAATATACATCTGTTATATTATCTGTAGACTGGTCCCTCCCCTTTTTTTCTTTCCTTCTTTCTTTTCTTCTTGCTACCTTCCCCCCAATGCTATTAGAGTATTCGAGGGCTAGGGGTGAACCTTTCCTATTTTGCTATTTCATCTTAAGTGGAAAGGGCCTCTGCAACCCTACCACTTTCTTCTTGCAGTGACTTCACTCCAAAATGCTACTATGAGTGTGCCTAATAACGCATCTCATGCTGCATCGGCTGTCGCTCAGAATAATCAGAGCCGCGTTCCGGGCTTAGGCAGAGGGTCCTGTTCGAGAAGTATATTACACTCTCCATCAAAAGTCAGGGATACTGTGAATGAGCAAGACAGAATGTATAAGATTAATCCTAGAAAGGAATTTTACATAGGCACATGGAATGTCCGGGTTTACAGATGGGTACTCTTGAGATTGTCTGTAAAGAGATGGATAGGTATAAAATTGACATCTTGGGAATTACAGAGACCAGATGGAATGGAGAAGGTCACTTCAAAAGACAGGATGGTAAGCTAGTTATTTACTCAGGTGGTGAGTCAAAACATCATGGGGTAGCTGTGATACTGAAGACAGCTCAGGCAAGAAGCCTTCTTGGTTATAACCCCATTAATGATAGGATACTCTCCATTAGACTTAAGGCTCAGCCTACCAATGTATCAATTGTGGTAGTTTATGCACACCACACGGATAGGCCTGAAGAAGAGAGTGAAGAATTCTATGAAAACTTACAAACTGTTTTGGACTGCCTACCAAGGAGAGACATACTGTACATCTTAGGAGACTTAAATGCAAAAGTGGGAAAGAGTATGAGAGTCAGGCCGGAGTGTGGCATGTTTGGTCTGGGTGAACGTAACACCCATGGTGAAAGATTGTTGGAATTTGCCTGTGCTAACAGATTAGTTATTACCAATACCTGCTTCCAGAAACATCCACGACGGACCTATACTTGGACATCTAACATTGATAGGTCAAGGCACCAGATTGATTACATTCTGACTCTCCAGCGGTGGAAGACAAGCATCTCTGATGTGCATACTTGTCCTGGAGCATATTGTAGTACAGACCATCAGCTGGTAAGAGCCAAAGTAAGACTAAGACTCCGAAAACTTCCAGGTCAGGCACATTCTACTAGACTGGATGTTAGAGTAATTCCTAACATCCAAAACTAATTCCTAGGTGATTCACAGAAGAAACTTCAACTCGGCTGGATGATTTTTTGGAGACCAATGAGGAAATCTCATCAGAAATGCTTTGAGAAGAAGTCAAGATGATAATACAGGATACAGCGAAGACGTATCTCGGCCCAATAAGAAAACCAAGAGAACCATGGATATCAGATTCAACATGGGAACTAATCAAAAGAAGGCAGTTGTAAAAACAAAGAGACACAGTGACCGAAGAATACAAGAGATTACATAGAGAAATCACCATCAAGCAGGACAAGGAAAAGTTCTATACTAATAAATGTGAAGAAATAGAGTTCCAGATGAGAAGGCATAATTATAAAAGGATGTTTTATTTAGTTCGTGACTTAAAGCACAAGTTTAAACCTAAATTGAATGTCATCAAAGACAGGAATGGATCATTACTAACAGAAGAGTTGGAAATCAAAAACAGATGGAAAGAATACTGTGAGGAACTGTACAGAAGAGTGGATAAAGAAAATGTGGAATCCTCCCACCAAGAAAATTTTGATTTGGAACCGCCTCCACTTAGGCATGAAGTTGAAAGAACAGTTAAGCAGCTCAACAGCAATAAGGCCCCAGGTGCAGATGAAATCCCAGAAGAGTTAATTAAGCCCACAGGGGATGGAGGGATAAGAGTGTTTCATGGATTGATTATAAGGATGGGAGACAGGATTATGGCCTAGACACTGGAAGAAGTCAATTTTCATACCACTACACAAGAGAGGTGATATGAAGGCATGCAAGAATTATAGAACTATTAGTTTGATATCTCATGGAAGCAAAATTTTATTAAAGATCATGCTAAATAGGATTGAGGCCAAAGTTGAGGCAGAGATGCCCGAGGAACAAGCAGGTTTTAGGAAAGGTAGGGGCACCAGAGATCAGATCCTTTGCCTTAGACAGATCATAGAAAAATATAAAGAATTCAGACTCCCTCTGGTAATGTCTTTCTTAGACTACTCTAAAGCTTTTGACAGTGTTGAGCAAGTGAAACTGTGGGAAGTAATGAAAAGAATGGGTTTTCCTCAACACACTATCAGGTTGATAGCCAACTTGTATAAGGAGCAAGAAGCCTCAGTAAGAACAGGTGTTGGATTGGCTGCATGGCTTCAAGTTGGAAAAGGAGTTAGACAAGGATGTTTACTTTCTCCTCACTTGTTTAGTATATATGCAGAGGACATCATGCATGAAGCATTGGATGAGCTCAGGACAGGAATTACGATAGGAGGTAGATTGATCAGTAATCTGAGGTACGCTGATGATACAGTAATCCTTTGTAATGACATGGAAGAACTAGGACTAATTCTTGACAAAGTTAACAAGATCAGTAATAACAGAGGACTTCAACTCAATTCTAGCAAGACAAAGATCATGGTTATCAAAGGAAAAACAAACAGAGAAGCTCTTGAAAAACAAGTGTATCATAATGGAGAAAGAATTGAGGAAGTCAGCAAGTTTGAGTACCTGGGATCCATTATTAATGTGAAGAATTGCTGTTCAGAAGATGTCAGAAAAAGGTTAGGAATGGCTAAAACAACAGTCAGAAACCTGTCTAAAATCTGGAAGGATGGATCTATCTCCATGGGAACAAAGTTGAGGATTTTAGATGCAGTTGTTTTTCCAACAGCGACTTATGGATGCAAGAATTGGAACCTAAAGAAGTCAGATAAGAAACTGATATCTGCTTTTGAGATGTGGTGTTACAGAAGACTGTTGAGGATATCATATACTGAAAGGCATACAAATGAATGGGTGTTAGAAAAGATAAGTAGAACTTTAAGTCTCCTTAAGGATATTTACAGAAGAAAGGTAAAATATTTTGGACACATAGAAAGGATGGAAGGAGGACTTCTCAGAACAGTAATAGAAGGTAAAGTTCCTGGAAAAAGGGACAGGGGTAGACCATCAATGAGATGGATGGATGGCGTGTGTGGAGTGACTGATCTTCAGAGAGTTGTGGCTGCCAGAAAAGCAAACAACAGGTCTACATAGCGAGGCCTGGTGTGGAACATCACCGAGCATCGGAGTGACCATACGGCATCTGTAGAAGCCAAGTGAACATAAAGAGAGACATAGCATACAATATCTCCAGCACACAAGAAAGATGTAATGAAGAACTAAAATACTTAACACAAATCCTCCAACAGAATGGATATGAAACAAAAACCATCAAGAGAATTCTTAAAATGCCTCCAACTAACAACACAATAAAACAGGATTGCAAAAACGCAATCTCGCCTCCTTATTTCAAAAATGTTACAGATAAGCTAGCGAAATTAATGAACAAACACATAAAAGTAGCCTTCCTTCCTATGGAAAAAATCTCAAGATTCCTACATCCACCAAAACCACCTCATCATCATCTTAAAAAACCAGGAGTCTACAAAATCCATTGCTCTTGCGGGATTTGCTACGTAGAACAGACAGGAAGATCTGGAGAAATACGCATGGCTGAACACCAAAAAGACGTACAATACAAAAGAGAACAAAAAACGGGTCTTGCTTTCCATACCACTACCACTGGACACGATGTACTCTGGCAAAAAACGACGATGTCATACATAGAAAACAACAGTTATACAAGAAAATTTAAAGAAGCTGCTAAAAAAACCCAACCCAATGCAATAAAAATCAAGGTTTAATTCTCCATCAAGTGTGGTCAGCTCAAATAAAAAATCTACCTCAATCTGAGTTCTGACTGTATGAACGAGAACAAGAACACGTGATATCGTCCAGTATTGTTCAACGTCAATAACGTTTTATATCTGCATTCTGTTATTTGAGTTTATGAATAGCCAGACGGTTATGATTTGTATTTATTAATTCTCTTGTTTAAACTTTAAGTTATACTATTTATTCCCTGAAGATGTAAATCCTACGATTTACGAAACGTGTCAGGAACTATTATTTCAGTATTTTGTATAACTGAATAATAATAAATGTGGTGTTATCACAGAAATATATCTTTTGTATAATATTTTATCAAAAACCAACGTTATTATATGGCAGTGAAGCATGAATAATGAAAGAAAGAGAAAAAAAGTAAATCAAACACCAATAATAGAAACCATAGAAAACTACAGAACCAAATGGAAAGAGCATCAAGAACGAATGGCATCTCGTACAAACCAAGCCAAAAGATCATACAGACAGACAGAAATGCTGGGCGTAGACTGAAACTGGCCAGCTGACCTAAATTCCTCATAGAAGGAAAAAGAAGAAATCATTTTCGGCTCAGACATCTCTTATGAAGAGAATATACAAATGTGATAGCAAAGCCTAATGGTGTATATTTAAATATTGGACAAACAAGCGAAGCAATATTAGTTTTTATTGATGAAATTTTACTCTGTCGAATTTATTTATTTTATTGTATGCTCGGGTTTTACGGAATAAGAATATGTCAGTAGCAGATTCCCATCTATTACAATTAAAAAAAAGCCGAAATCGCTTGTGACACAGTCGTTTAATAGATTGGTTGATCGCATATTTTAAATAAATCAGTGACTGATGTAAATTAAAATATGTGCGTAGTTGAAGCTCTTCAACTTATCATTACTCTTCACTGATGACCATTTGTAGCCTAAATTAACATTCGAATGATTACAATAAATGCTCCAAAAATAATGCCTTAGTAGCTTCCAAAAGAAAATGTAAATTTGGATCGTCAGAAAGCTTTCTATTTACAGTATTTGAAAGTATTATGATTGTACTATATATGTTCTTACTCATTTGAAGACCAAACCCATTGGAAAATGCCACAAAGACCAAAAATAAACTAAAAATAACATGAAACGTTAATCCCACAAATAAAGTAAAGCCAGATTTAGAAAATTCTTTCGATCCTCGTGATATTGAGTAGCATATTCTACGCTGACAGATATATTTGGAATTTAACGTCCGATGTGTTTTAAAGCAGTCATGTGATTTACTTGTATGCTACTATGGGGTACTTCCATACTTAAACATTCGTTGCACTTGCACTACATTTTTCTTTTCTCGAGGTGAATGTTCCCAGTTATCATTTGCTACGGCACTCTTCGGACATCTCTTCAAACGTCTACAACCTGGACGTGAGCCAAGAAGTTTCTGAGAAATTTATAACTTTATATCTACGAGACCCTAAGACTTTTTCCAGTCATCCTGATATAAAAGTGCATCTTAAACACAAAGAAAAAGGAGTGATTCAGATCACACGGAGGTATTATACCGTTTTGGGCCCACATGTGTGTCGTTTCTGTGGCGCTCCAAGATCGTGATGGCTGGCGAGGCATCGCTTCAAAACTTATTTAGTCAAGTAAGTTTGTGTATGGCGACAATGATTAATGTGACTGACGAAAATGGGTTTCTTGCCTCCGCGCTTGTCGTTTTTTATCCTCTTTAGTAATCATGATGTATTGGAGATATCTGCGTAATCTGGACTGTTTCCAAGTTTCTTCACCGACTTTCAAGCAGCTTGAAAGACATACAGTTAGTCCTGTGCGCTCTGAGATTAATGGCTGATCTTGTTTGTTTGTTGGTTTACATTGCCAAGTCTAAATCACTTTGACGTAGCGTAGCCTCGATGAGCAGCTTGGTACACCCCACTTACAAATTACGTATACCAAAATGAAGTTGTAACTTAGTTATGGAAACAACGAAGTTAGTAAGTTTTGGAACGACCCATTTAATTAGACAAATTTTTCCATATATTTTCCTCTGCTACTTTTTTATTGTATTCAGCTTTACAACATATTTTACTTCGTGATTTTCTGTTTAAACTTTGTAGTTTTCTTTAATTCATCCCAAAATCTCTCTCTGAACTTACACTACAGATATTATTATTATTATTATTATTATTATTATTATTATTATTATTAAGAGAGACCTCCAGGGAATCAGGGACTGATCGAGGGAGGCCATATACTACACGTACCAGCTTCATCATACTTATTCCTGAATTCTTTCACACTGCTTGCACTCACAACATCCAATGGCAATCCATTACAATCACGCATCACCCTCTGAGAGAAAAATCTAGCCCTCACCCCCTTCTTAGCGGCATTCATTCTCAGCTTCGAGGGATGCCCTCTTTCGTTTCCCCACCCTCCATAAATTGAAAAATTCCATCAACTTCATGTGAGTTATGTCATGTGATTTACTTGTATATATCTAATGAAATCCTGTATGACCCTTTCAGAAGTTTGTAAGTCTCAATCATATCATCCCCTCTTTCTCCTGTTTGATATTGTCTGCTGACTACAAATTCTCAATCTTTCTTCATAATCAGTATTCCACAATTCGGATATATTTGTACTCTCTTTATACTCTCTCCAATATATCAGAATCACAACGACAAAACCAGACCTGCGCACAATTGCTCAAGAGAGGTCTTATCAAGGCCTTGTAAAGAGGCAAAATGACATTCTCATCTTTACATGTGAACGTTCGTTTCAGCATTGCAACTATGATTTGAGTTGACTTGACATTTTAGAAACTGATTACTACTTGGAAAAGGGTGGTTAATTCTATCTGAATGGTCTGCTATGTCCGTGGATTGCGTGTGTCCTTCTGGTCGTTTTGTCTGTTTTGCGAGATGAAAAATCCAGGTTTCCAGGAAACCTTTCACCTCCGTATGAGACTAGTTAACTCGCCGCCTTCAGCTGAAAAAGCCCTAATAAAAGCCGTTCACATCGTAGACGGGATTCAAACACTAGTCTTTCCTACTAAAGTGTTTCGTGGATATCCACTGAACTACGAGGGCTCCACTCCGCCATTTGCGTGACTCTTATTTCGGTTTACACGTTGGCAATTTGCTGCAGGCTCATTGCATATCCTGATTAAATATTAATGTTTTCAGTCCAACTTAACGGTTTCAGGGAAGGAAAATCTTTTCAAGTTGGATAGCTCAGTTGGTCAGTTAGGTGTATATATATACAGGGTGTTCGGGATAAATTTGACATATTTATAATTAATTATATTTTTCCGTAAGTTACATGTATTAACACACACTTCTCTTCATTTAAAAGTTTGGACCCTTCTTCATTCATATACAAGATGTCAGAAAGGATGGATAGCTGGAACCCACCTGAATCATGGAAGAGAATAACTTGTATCATGATGATTCGTGCCCGCCATCAAAATAAGGATATTACGACTGCTGCCCAATGCTCCCTGAATACAGTGAAAACAATCAGGCATGAACTAGAGACTTGCAATGGTGACTACGAGGATGTAGCAAGAAGAAAGATCCCTAGCAGACGATCTGATTGCGTTCGTACAGCAGAATTCCTCGCAAATCTGCAGGAACAGGTGTTGAAGAACCCTGGCATTGGAATTCGGGCTTTGTTCGTGGAGTTGCTAACTGTAGTCAAGCCCTGGATAACAAGGGTAGCCAATGGTAGGCCGTATGTATGGCAGCAGGATTCGGCCCCTTGCCACACCTCTGGGAAAAGTCAAAAATGGTTGTCTGAAAATTTCTACGACTTCACCAGTCCAAATGTTTGGCCTCCAAACTCCCCAGACCTTAACCCCATGGATTATTTTGTATGGGGCGCAGTTGAAAAAGACACCAATCGCACTTCCAGTAATACAAAAGCCCAGTTAATGGATAAAATTAAAACAGTTTTTGCGGCCCTTCCCAGGGAGACTGTAGCATCAGCTTGTTCGAGGTTCCGAAGCAGAATTGAAGCTGTGATCGATGCTAATGGTGGTTATTTTGAGTAAATCTTGTTGATAGTATTGTAATTAACTCTGCCTGTAATGTTTTTTTGTCAATTCATTAAATTTAATAGATACAAAGAAGATTTTCTTTTTCCTTACGAAACTGTCAAATTTATCCCGAACACCCTGTATATATATATATATATATATATATAGAAAGTATTTTACCTTGGGTGTAATAAATGTTAAAAATACCAAGCAATTTTAAACCTGTTTTTGCTCCATTTCCCAAGTAAGCAAACAAACAAACAAGTCAAGTTTGCGCCTGCAAGTAATGCAAGTCTAGCTGATCCTACAGGTAGTGCAAGATCAAGGCAACTCGTGGTAAAGGTGGCATAAGCTCTGATCACTAATCTTAATATTTACCCTTAATGCCAAAACACATATCCAAGAAGGGGATGTATGATGTTTTGTATTAAAGGCAAGGGGCCACTACCCAGACCGGTTTCGACCTTTATTGAGGTCTCATCAGTGGGAGCCAGGCTGGAAATACCAAGATTTATTAATACAGAGCTTATAAGTATTTTACCAGAACAAGTTACCATAAGGTGTTTTAACCTTATTAAATAAAAATCTCTGGAGGAGATATGAATGTAGAAAGTATTTTACCTTGGGTATAATAAATGTTAAAAATATCAAGCAATTTTAAACCTGGTTTTACTCCAGGATCAGCTAGACTTGCATCACTTGCAGGCGCAAACTTGACTTGTTTGTCTGTTTGCTTACTTGGGAAATGGAGTAAAACCAGGTTTAAAATTGCTTGGTATTTTTAACACACACACGCACACACACACACACACACACACACACACATATATATATAAGTCATTTATTTGATCGAAATATTCCTCACGTCACAACTTGACATTAGTCAGTTATTTTTAACACACACACACACACTTGGTATTTTTAACACACACACACACACACACACACACACACACACACACACACACACACACACACACACACACACACATATATATATATAAGTCATTTATTTGATCGAAATATTCCTCACGTCACAACTTGACATTAGTCAGTTATCAATAATACGTGTGGCAGAGGGAGGAATTGATAAATGTTTTTAAATTCCATGCCCCATACCTAAAATGATCCATCATTAGCATACGTCATGATCTTTCGAGCGATATTATATTTTCCGAAGTTTCTCTTTTTTTTCTCTCTCTCTCTCTCTCTCTTCTATGGACAGGTTGACGAAGCAACAGTATAACCCCTGTTCTAATTACCATTGAACTGATATACTTGTTGAAAATTATTGGTGGAAATAAAATTCACACAGATCAATCAAAACGAGTTACACTGACCAACGAACCAGTCATTGTTACACAAGCGGCTATTTGGACTAGCCATAATCCATCTTACAGAGTTAACAGAACGACTAAAGTTTAATTTAACTTCTGTCACAGTCAGATGTTTTCTCGACAACGTAGATCAATTTAAGAGTCTGCCATCCAGGGAGTCCCTCCTGGAGTAGAGGATACGCCTTAATGGTAAATAGGACCCATATGCTGCTGTCTTAGAACAATCTAAATGGCACATGCATCGCCTTACCTTTGTTCTCTCCATGGCAACCCAGCCCTTGCCTACCACAGGGATGTTGCTATTAGCGACTGTTAAAGTGCCATACCTCGCCCGTGGGTGAGCAATTAAGGAGAGCAGGACCGAAGAGAGATGGGTGGGAGGAAGAAAGGGAGGGATATGGCGGAAACAAGGGTGATGAAATGGTCGGTCACATGACGAGTGATGAATTACAACACAGTAATTGGGCGGAGAATGCCGATCATAGCACGAAACCACGGACTCTGCATTAAAAGAGCTACCGTTTCTTCTCCCTCCCGAACCATAATCCCGCACTGGATCAATCAGTGACAGCCACATGAATTGAGAACTGGAATGGAATACACGCACGTCTTACACCAATGGTGCTCATTAAATAACGGGTAATTTCCTACAACAATTCTCTGATGGGTATTCATCATGAACGTTCTAACTTGGCATGATTTTTACTTATCAACCCTTTTAAGAAAACGAAGGTGCCACCTGGCGATAAATTTTATCTTCTACTTCGTTATCAGAAACACATGCGATGTAATTTTTCGGTAAGAAAGATGAAGCATTGAAATAGCTTTGGTACACATCTTAACGCCAGCTAAAGGTCCTTATGAATAGTCTCATTTTAGCATGCAACGACTCCCTCACATGTACTCAAAGAAGAGTTCCTTGTCTACTTTTGAGAAGCGGAAACAAAGCTTTAGATACATTTGTAACTTCAACAAGCAGACATTCGATGAGATTAGTCGCTAATTAAGCGGACTCAAAGAAACAAAGATTGAAGACAAATTAGCGGCTCTTTTGAGAGTACGTGCTAATGATATAATGGGATGAATAAGTTTCCCCGAAATGCAGTTTATGCCTCCTCCGTCCCCCTGTGTTTTCCCCCACCCTCGCCTTTTATGACGCTACTGTATACCATCTGCTGTTTGTAAATTCAATAGCCACCCTGTCGGGAACGTTTCTGGCAAAGTTACCTTAAACACCCTTATGACGTCATAGGTAAAGAGGAGACTCTCCCTTCCATAGTTGCCGCTGCTCCAGGGAGGTTTGATTTAATTAAAGCATAGCCACATGCGACCTCCACCTCCAACTACGATAACGTAAAAGTGAAGGGGGGTTGCGGCCTGATGATGAAGACTGCTATACGAACAATTCAGAAGCCGGATTGGAGAATGGGCTCTGTATATGCCAAAACACATACGCGATAGATCTTTAGCGGTTGTATTCAAATGCAGGCGGATATTTTTAAGTTTTATCCCTTTGGGGAATAATGTGGAAACTTCATTCAATTAAGGTCCCGCAGAAAGTTGAGGAGTTCTCCATTTACGTTTTGTACTGTCAGATTAAGTGATGAGAACAGTTCATCGGGTTAGGCTAACCGTTTTAGATATTAACTTCCCTCGTATGGAAGGGGGAAGAGGAATGTTGGGCGGATTCTCCCTTTCTGAACCACATGAGTTCTTCGAGTGTATTAACCTGTCAAAACCCTCCCAGCGTTGAAATTAGTGGAAGAAAATCAGTAAACGAATCGATCAAATTTCCATTTATGACCATTTATCATTGTCGCTTAGGTTGTTTGGTCCATTGAGGACCGTCTTCGCGCCAGGTGAGGTAAAGGGGAGGTTAATAAGTTGCAACTAACCTTTCATTATCTTACCTGGCACATCGATAGTGGCCCGTACAAGACAGCAGGGGTAGCGACAATTACAAGAACAAGGCTCCGAATCAGACGTTTTGGCGAAATTATTGGGATGGGAGTGACGGTCACTTGGTGGGATCATCAATCTTCACACCATGTGCGAGTCCTTCCCTTCCTTGAAGTACGCGGGAGGGGAGGAGATAAAAATGATAGCTAAAACGGCTGTGGTGAATACGTCTTGAGTCACTTTCGCTCAAAACAGGAGCTGGAGCAAATGATTTCGGAGAGAGTACACAATAACCAACTTCATCTGCTCATAACACTAAAGTGATGCATTGGCAATCACTCTGTTGCCCAAAGATTCTCCAATTTAACTTTCAAGTAAAAAAGTCGGGTAATATTTCAAATGATTTATGTCTCCGTCCTCTTCTTTGCTATATCGATCTTTTTAAATAATAAATTTATAAAGTCTAACATTAAATGATGAAATTCCTCATAGGCAGCAAAAGAAACTATCAGCTCCTCATACAATTACCTTATATGAAAGTCGAAAAAAAACGTACAAAGCGTTTAGAGCCAATTATACTACTCACGAGATTCTTCAAATTTTATGAGCAGCTAGTGGCGTCTGTTTTTGACGAATGTTTCTTTCTT
The DNA here is from genome assembly GCF_054136105.1 of Typopeltis vanoorti. Lineage (NCBI taxonomy): Eukaryota > Metazoa > Arthropoda > Arachnida > Uropygi > Thelyphonidae > Typopeltis > Typopeltis vanoorti. Next base: position 164,419,139 of record NC_143549.1, on the reverse strand, counting down.
GCCTCACGATAGGGTGGAAAAAAAGAACATTTGGAAAGATGCCAACAGACATTCAAACTTTAGGAAGAAATAACGACAAATCTAATCAAGACTTCAGTTATGTGCTCCAAAAACCACTCCCTAGTAAGCTAAGATTTCTGGAGTTCACAGTTGCAGGTACCGATTATTCAAACAGATACCTTGCAATGAGAGAGACCTAAGGCCTTTAAGCTATAACGGTAGATTTATTAGAAGTGGTGCAAAATAGTAGTTGCCAAAAGGAAACCGAAGCTGGCAATCTTTGAGTTGTAGTTCTGGCATTATAACAACTGTAATAGTCATTCTAAGGAATTACTGCAGTAATAGCTTCTAGGCAAAGAAAATCTGTTAGCTTATCCCTTTCTAAGTAAATAACCAACCAATTCAAATAACTCTTCAAGCAGTTGCAAAAGAACTTTTTCCAGTAAGCAAATTTGTCTAGTGGGACAATAAGGTAACATTTTTATTTGATTCTTTAAATGTAGGTATTTATTTTCTAAATTCCAGGTTATTATAGGAAACTTTTGGCAGGGTGCAGAAGAAGTTATAAGGATATCAAGAAGAGTGCAAAGCAGTTTTGCGAAAAGTTTTGAATGTAGTTATGTCTCTTCACACCAGTACAGTAACGAGGGTATGAAGCGCCTGTCGCAAGTGTCTGACTTGCGCCCCCCTAACCCCAAAATGAAAAAGGTTGAAAAATTTAAATGTAACAAGTTAAATTTTACTAAATGCAATATGTTAAATACTTACTATTAACCCCATCAAAATGAGTTGCAGTATGTTGCAGAATTTGTGTGTCTAAAGTGGCGTATTGAAATACGCCACTTTAGACACACAAATACCGAAATTTAAAAATACAATATAAAATAGCGGACTTTTATATCTATTTATTTATTTTTATTTTTTACATTTTTTATGTTTTGCGCCCCAAACCTAGTTGCGCCCGTGGCGGACGCCTCTTTCGCTACGCCCTTGTTACGGCACTGCTTCCCACATACACTGTAATAGAGGCACTTTGATTAGTAGGATTTTGATTAAAAAAAATCTATAGATTTTAGAAAGGAAAAAGACTACAGACAAAATAAAAGAGCATTTTTGAAAGTTGGCAGAGGTAAATTAGCCTGTCTAATACGAAGGAAACTTGGAAACTGAGCTTTTGTACCTCAAAAAGCCTTAGTTAACATAGACGATTATGGGTTTGAATCCTGTTTAGAACGCGAATAATGTGGGTAATTACCCGGTCTCAGACAGGGGTAGCAGTTTTTTTCCTCTCAGAAGCCCGGATTTTCAACCAGCAAATTACATAAACTGGCCAGAAGAACAAACGCAGTTTCCAAGCATAATACCCTGGCCCATAGCCTTAGGAGCTTCAGCCATAATTCCAAACAACTACAACAAGTGCCTCAAAATCGGTCCAAGAACACACGTCGTTGTAAAACAATGCACGTGCCTTAGTCTTAGTTGCCATATTATGATACCAACGCAGCTATAAACGAATTGAAATATGTACCGGATTTAATTTTCTTTTTTCGTGCAATAAAATATCGAATATGAACTGAGTGTGCATCTCCCCCATCTCCAAGTCCGCCTTGAAAAAGTAATTTTACAATTAGCATAATACTGAAGGAATTTAAATAATTATTTTAAGTATATTTAATGTTTCAAATCCGTTAATTATAATTAAAAGAACTTTCGACGAGGTGCAGTTTCGGCTACATTTCATATGACTTTCCACTTTGCCGCTATACTGAAGTATAGCGGCAAAGTGGAAAGTCATACCAAATATGTCAACTAAACTACTGAATTTTTTCAGTATTTTAGCTGACATCTTTTAGTATAAGAATTATACAAAATGATATTAAACAAACGTGATAGTAATAGAACTTATACAAGATATATTTCATTATAGTAAAATACTTGTATAGCAACTTCATTCTTTATCACAACAATAGACCCTTGACCCAGTTTTGGCGGATGCGCTGTACACATTCGTTTCGCCTAATTGTGCATAAAATATCCAGATGAAACGATCCCAAATTTTAATAGCGATCCTAAATACCGAATTTCATTAAATTTTGTTAAGTCATGAAGACATCATTATTATTTGTTCAAACCGTTTTAACCAAAGCAGAATCATAATAAAAAAATCTTTCGCTAACCATTCTTCAGCCAGAGACTAGTGAAAAAACAAAAGTGGCTAATCTGTGAAGTATAATCGAATAGTAGGTTTAGCGTATTCGGAGTTAAATTTTCAATATGTACAAAAGTACATATCGTATACATAAGTCAAAAACATTTGATTAATTTTTGTCACTACAAAAAAGAGAAACCAGAATTGAAATAATTCGACAGATTTTAATGGAAATTTGTTCCTATACAACAAACTATGAAGTTCCATCCATCCAGTCAGTGTAGAATTATTAATATAATTTCGAATCATAGCGTCAATAAAAATGATTCGATTGAAAACAGACTTCAAGTAAATGGCCTTGAGTGGATTCAAAATTCTATAATTCATTAGATTCCATATATCCAGAGCGGAGTTGTCGCAGTATATAATTTCGAACATGTTCTTGTCAGTTTGTTCGTGCAAAGTTCAATAGAAATAAAATTTCAGATGGCACGATTTTTTACAACAGTAATTTTCAATAAAATTCATCCATCCAGAGTCCCACTCTGAATTTTATGTGACTTATTTTATTTTATCATCGCCGAAATAGTGGGACATCATTTAAGCGATGTAAACGGTTGCAAATATCAACATATCGGTATCTGCAGTCAAATTTAACATGTTCATTGCCAACCACGCGATATCGCGCGATGCGAGTTCTCACCAAACGGCCGATCACGCGTTATCGCGTGGACACCGCTAACTAAATAAAAAAAATTAAAAAAAATTTGGCCACCACACGAAATTCCAATTTTCAGCTTGGCAATGAAAGTGTTAATGTGAATCGAAAGCCTAGTACAGTGATGGCGAACCTATGACACGCGTGTCAGCACCGACACACTTGAGGGTTTCAGGTGACACACCTTGGATGTTGAAAAATATTGGTATTCTGATGAAAAAACTACGATAAATCGTGTAAGATCGCTCTCAGTTAAGGCGAAGGTAGGTTTGTTCATTGAAAGAGCTTTCTACCAGTACTCAGCAACAGAAAAGTCATTAAATGTAATGTAAGTTTGTAATTTCAGTTTATTAAATTAATTGTATAATATGAATTCATAGATTTTATATCAATGTTCTATTAAATATATAGCCTAATATGATATGTATAAGTCACCATCTATGATTATGTAGTTACATTTATAATGCATGTATGCAAGCGGCACATCAACAACGTCAATATTTAAAAACAAAAGTTTGACACACCTGGGTAAAAAGGTTCGCCATCATTGGCCTAGTATATAACAGGATGTTTGTACACGCAGTGCTTCTTCGATTATAACGACTGCATTTACATTATACGTGCATTAAGTGTTCCTTGTTCGATATTCACTTTAATTCATAATTCATTCCCTTTGCTTGAAACTATAGATCAATTGATATCTGCAGAGTAAAAACTGAAGTTTTTTTTAAACTAGTGAATCCTGAAGACAACAAAATTTTTTTTGTTGTCTTCTGGACAAAAAAGCACATGGTTACAGAAATGTCAGGGGAATGTAGCTTTGACGATTTAACGATGGCTGATGCAGTTCACAACTCCGGATGGCTTCGTTTGCTCTTCAGCACTCCAGGGTGTTGTATGTCTGTCTTCTGCTCGACACACTTAAAGGCCGCTGCACCTTCTTTCTAGCGTAACCCAAGGCTTACAGATCGACATTCAAACCCACCGAGACATCACCTCTATCTCTGCTTGTGCTCCTTTTTAAATCCGATGCAACGTGACCCTTAATTTCCACTTCCGTTCTTCGCTCTTCCGCTCTGCTGATTATCCTCAGACTGTTCCTTTATCATCCGAGCCGTTCTGCCAAGGGACTGCTGCAAATGGTGACTTCTCTGTCGCTCCGTTATTGAGAAAAGTTGTTCGAGGGATTAGAAGGTCGGAAGTCGTTTCACGCAAGGGTAAAGTGATGCTGATCACCGCATGCGATTTCACCAGATATTTTCACTTCTGTCTCGTAAATAATCCCCCATCGTAAGATTTGGGCAACAGGGATTTTCTTTCTTGTTCTCTCAACACATCGTTTCCGCTCAGAGTGTGAGATTTGCCTTCATTTGAAGCTTCTGTGTAGCAGAAAGCTTCCCTCTATTGGAACAAAGCTGCTTGTGATACGACCAGGCTTCAAAAATCCTTGCGATAATGAACTCCTCTCTCGGGAATAGAACAGAACAGTAAACTTTCTATTATATCTATCAAACGTTGGAGACCCATAGTTCCGTAACTGCAAGCCGATGCTGGCAAAAAGCCTAACCGTAAAAGACCATTTTGGGAACTCTTATTATTAAACGTGTATCAAAATACTATCACTTAAGCTGCTTGCAAAAGAATAAAAGAATATCGGCGCAGAATATAAACTAAAATACTTAAATTTAAAAAGTAATTATACCAACTGCAGTTTATTTATTTATGAAACATCGAATGATTCTTTCTACCCTTTGTACACTAATATACAGCTGATAATCAGTTATATCATAACTGATTAACCAGCCTATAACTTAATAGGCTGATTATCTCTGCATATACATCCTAAATGCAATTCTGGAGACAGCTACTAAAAGATAAATATGAAGGCTTAAAATACGATGAGTTAAAGAATGTAACAAAGTGGAGTATGGATATGAATTTATTCCATTTTGTTTAAAATTGCTAATAAACAAACGAAGCATGTCTTAATGAGCCGGTATTTCACTCCATTAGAGAGAAAATATTTCGCTTAAAAATAAATAAATATTCTGAAAGCCTGCAACATAACAAAGTTATGCAATTTTTTTTTTTTTTTTTAAATGTAATAATTGATATCACATATATAGACAAAGTTACAACAGTAAACTTAAAATCCGATCGCCCCAAGATTTGCATGGTTTGGCTCAGAAGACCGTAGGATATGTTTGGATCAAAAAAAAATCTTTCGAAACTGTTATTACCTGTCTAATATAACGTAAGTCATAAGATGGATATCTTTTATTTATTGTGACTAGAATAAGCACAAGGAACAAGCTACACAGTTCGCTCTATAGATCTGTATAATGCTATAACACTGTATTATATCATTATATAAGGTTGTATAAATCGGTAGGAAGATAAGTAACATAGTTTGCCATTCTTGATGGCCGATTGCATAATATTTCCACTCTCCAACTAACAGGCTGTAGGTTTGAATCCCGCGATTCATGTTTAGTGTATGTGTTCAGGTAGACGAAATTCGTATGCGAGACCACAAGCCTGGTTAGTGGATGTATGAAGTGGCTTGAAAGAGCAGATTTGCTCTCGAGCTCGATTTCCGAATTGTATAACCCTCATCTAACCCGTGCAGCCTTTTGTTGGTGGGATACATTTTAAAAAATCACAGACAAAAATATTATAGCTTCTAAGAGAGAGAGAGAAGCAAAGCCCAAAAACTGTAGTTTTGCAATCATCTAACTTTGGTATATTTCTTGTTTTATTTCTCTTCCTTTTATATTTCTTGTTGACTTCTTTAATGGAAATAAGGATAAAGAGCTGAAATAAATGTAGCTTATTTTATGCTATAGCTTTTGTTATTTTAGAAATCTTGAAAAACTAAGTTTTAAAAAAATACTGACTGTGTTTATTTTGTTGTTGTTGTTGTTGTAAAATTTGAAACTTCGTGAGAAAAAATTTAATTTATTCAAAAATTATATTCAGATGAGTCCCTGCAATTAGATTAATGGATCTCTAAGCAAGAAACTTGGATTTCGTTATTAAGTGGAAAAGGATCAACAACATAACAAAAATAATTAATTCATCAAGGGCTATAAAACACTGCCAAGTTAGGAAAAATACAAAAACCTATTCTTAACTCACTTTGACAAGTCATTAATAAAGTTTCCTGTAGACTTCTTGTTCTTAGGTAAGGTTATTGAGAATATTTCATTTTTATTACATTCCTTTTCTCCTAATTGAAATTAATGAAGATTATTGTTGTTGTTCTGAATAAAATTAACAATATTGCCAACATCTCATATAATCTAAAACTGAAACCTTCTAATCCGAAGGTTTCAGTAAGTGAAAAAATACTGAAATCTTCGGATTAGATGGAATTAAAATTATGAAGGAATTTTTCACTTTTAAATCCAATGTAATGCACTTCTTAATTTCGCTTTCATTCTTCATTCTATTCATCAGAGAGAGAGAGAGAAAAGAAAACTTGTTCAAAAGCAGTATGAGTTTTTCTGCGCATCATAAACATGTTTTAGAATTCAGTTCCAAAGTCCACTACATTCTCGGTTTAATAGAGTTTCAGTGACGAACAAACTTCATTTTGAGGGAAGTCCCTGAATTTCTCCTAAGGCGTGTTCAATCAACCATGTGTGAAGACAGCGTTCATTGCAACAACAGAAAAAGAAATGAAATATTAACGCTACCGATGAAGCGGTCAGGAATACGAGTGAGATGAACGAATACACAAAGGCAAACGCTGGAGGGGGAAAGAGGAGCTTTCTACACGGTAAAATAATGAATTCAACATAAGCCTGATAAATATCTTAACACCTCCACAAACACCAGAATAGACGCTTTTCACCCACCTACAAGAAGCACTTCAAGTCATCCTCAAGTTATAAATCTTAAATTCCTCCGATGTTCAGTAGATTCACGCTTGAAAGATTGTCACTTCAGGGGGAAAAAAAATTTCCCCGCGAAACGAAGAGTAATAAAGAACCCGCTATACACGGCCTCATTTCCCCAATCCCCTGTTTTGCAGCCAGCGACGAACGCTTGCAATTATTGTAAACTGTATGGCAGGTGGTTTAGATACGCTTGTGGCGAAAACACCTGCTTCAAAACGGGAAAGCCAGTCGATGATCGCTAATACGGAGATAACAGAAACCTTGAACTCCCCCCCCCCACACACACACACATACAAACAATCTCCTGAAATCGGATAGCAGGTAGCTAATGACAGAGAAAAGGTAAATGATGACAGGTGCACACACACACATTTCGGTCTCTTCTCAGGGTATAGTTTGTCTAATGCCGGTGAGGGAGGACGAATACTTCCTTGATGACATTATCAAGTAGACTGGCTTACGAAACTTATTCAAAGCAATGTTTATAATCACCGTGCAGAGGATACTGTTGAGTTAATGTGAAGTTAACGAAATATCTAAATAATTATATTGGTGCAGCAAAATCACCAACTATAACAGCATCCAAAAATCGAATAAGGAAGGAATGAATTTATAAAGATCTTAATATGAATATGTCGCAATCTTTAGAAGCAATCATTTCTGGTTTTAATATTTATTTTAAATATACCCCAACTTCCCTTTAGTAAAAGTTGGTTTACTGTTTACTGGATTTTAAACTTGCAGAAAAGGACGAAAAAAAAAAAAAAAGTAAGAGTTTCGAAGTACTTCAACGCAAATGCACAGTCGTTCAAAGAGTTGTCAGCCGCTTGCATTAGTCAACAATAATGCAAGTGACTCTAATATGGCATTACACAGTATAAAATATTCATTAGTGGCGATTTTTACCCCTCCGCTTCTTGTTCTCTACGAGGCATGCACAACCCAGCCATTGAAATCCATCAAAAAACCCTTTGTTGCCTCAATTTCCATCCACTACAGAAATTAGTTGAAGAGAACCTCAGTGGCGACTTATAATAAGGCATTTTTTCCCGCTGTTTACAGCCACAGAAATAATGAAAAAAAAAGAGTAGAATTTATTCAACACCATCAAGAGGGGACGTTGCCTGTAAAAAGCGATTCTTTCTTAGACCCTCTCAAGTCTTCCTTCACCAAGTGAAGCCTTCGGCTTTAATGAGGAGCCAATCAGTCTAGTCGGTCCTGTCAGCACCCTACAAACAAGACGGCTGGGAGAAGTAGTTGCCGTTCGTCAACAGTTAGTTGTTAACGTACGTCGGAATCTCGGTGTAATTAGCGTGACACAAGAGAGTATTTCGCAACCAGCCAGCAATTAGCACCAACAACAGTGCGGCCATTTACTGGGGAAACAATAACGAACACAGACAGCCACAAATAACGTCACTTACACTAACCAGCTCGGTGGACGTTGGCATTATAAGATATGCCTAAAAGGAAGGCGGTGCGCACATTCGAGCCGTCTTCTTTGGATTTAAATAATTATTGTAAGCAGCTTCATTAATCAGTCCTGTTAGTTTATAATTGACACGTAATAGCTTATTAAAGTTATTATTAAAGCAATAACTCGATAAAATGCTGTCTTAGGAGAGATGTGTTTTCAGTGTTCATCTTGTATTTGTTATAATACTTCAATGGATGCCAGTTTGTGAGCGTCTTCCACTTTGCTTGGACAAAATGATAAAAACCGACATCTCAACATCTCAAATTGTAAACTTCAGTTTCCTCCTTTCTAAACAGAAAAGCAAGCAGAAAAACACAACCATTGCAAGACATAGCAGCGTATAGCAATAGAATTATCCGCCGTATTATTATCAAAATCAGGTTTATAAGGATCCAGGCTACTTGGCTCTAATAAGGCCATTCAGTTTCACACATAAATATGAGTCGTGTTAAACCAAACAGCCTAATATTTAATGATTATTACTATTTATTCTAAATCATTGTACCATTTGAAAACAACAACAACAACAACTAGAACTTACTTTTAAATCGTCTGGAGAGTAGTTTATAGCTTATCTACACAGGCGCTGTATAACTTAGGTGACTTTTTATGTGTACAATTTGATGGTATTGAAGCTATCAACAATACGACATCTTGCGGCCTGGTTGAAGGATTGCATAGTTTATCAACTTTCCAAATAACAGCCTATAATCGAATCTACACTGGACATGAATGTCTTTAGGTCCGAAGTGTCTTTTTCAAAATACTCCAGTTCTCCAATGAGCAGAGGAAAAGATACTTACATGTATCTTTTCCTTCTCTAAAGTGGAGTCTCGATTTTATAGAAAAAAAAGTCAATTATTGAGGGAGTAATTAACCTGCATTGATTAGAAAATGATAACGTGTATGTACGTCGATGATGGACTTGTTTTGACTCTTATTTTAATCGTATGCATGAAACAGATGAAAACAATACATTTTCTTATATTTACTGAAATATGCTGCAAACAACCTAAAAATCTTTCTGCAACTATCCCTATTTCCGCAACTTTTTTTTTTCTTTGTGATGTTGTTTCAGCTAAACATACTAGTGATACCACGCATATGGACAGAAAGTTGCGGAGAACGGAGAAACTTGTTAATATCAGATTTGAAGATCTGCATAAATATTCTTTAAGAAATACATAAGATGGAAGACTGTTACGAAAGACGTAGAGAAAATGAACGAAAAGAAAAACAAATTACTGTGGGCGTTTAGAGTTGAACTGAAAGAGATGAAATTGTTGAAAAGTAATTATATTGAACAGTAATCTATGTACATAAAACGCGACTGTTCATCTAACGTTTTCATTTTATTTTTATAAATAAAAAGAAAGAGAGAAATTGAGTATCGCCGCCATATTCTAAACTTGGATTTAGCCACTTTCATTTGAATTGCAACCAAGGTAGTCAGATGGTATGGGCAACTACTGAAGGGAACAGAAATCACAGTAGTAAAACCGGGAGAGAGAGAGAGAGAGAGAGAGAGAGAGAGGTCAGTGTATGTTCCCTTACGATTCTCTTTTTGATTATCGAATAAACCAGAGTACGGGAAGGTTTGATCTTATATAACTCTTCTTGTCCTTTCACCTTGGTCCCCTAGAACGGCAGAGTCCCTGGTTAGGAGTCACAGCATTTTAATGTAGCTGGTATGCCGCTCATCTTTGATTAAGAATATTTTTCAATTTTTTTTATGTTAAAATTTGATGTTGTTAGCAACAACTGTCAGATTTAAATTTATAGCCCTCCCGAAGTTAAGGCAATCGGAGGATGTGCAATTCTCATGCTGAAAGAACACGGTTTTAAATCGACACTCACAAACCATATTTTGAAACCATTATTATTATTATTTTGACTTTATTCACACAGTCAAACAATATATCTTTCAAACAACAATTTGACTGGTGATACAGAGCAATTCTGATTCTGTCATAGAATCTAAGAACAGTCCGTCAGGTAGCGTCGTAAAATATGGACTGTTTCAAGTAATGCCGTTTTTAGTAGATCATATGGGGTCACTTCGTTGATGTTTAAATATTATAAATAGTTGAATAGCTGTTTTGAAATTGTACCGAGTGCACCTTTGGTGTGTTTATGCCACACCCGGCCAACTTCGCTTCGCTTATTATGATTATTATTATTTCACACTTCCGTCGGACAATGCGACTTATGTGTGGATCAGAGTTGGCTGCAGCATTAACCATCCATTATTTTATAGAAGTGTTCCAAGCTACATGCTTCGTTTCATGTTTTTGAAGGGGAAAACCAGAACATCCAGCGAGAAAAAAAAAGAAGCTTCAAATACTAAAATTGAGTCATATTACTGTTTACCACCATTTGTAGCAACAACCGAAACACGTCATCCCCTTCCTTAATTCTAACTCTTGAGTAGGATGGCTTGTTCTTCCTCACATCCATAATGTTTCCGTCGCATTCTCTCTCTACTTTAATTATTTTTACATATACAAAGAAACAATATTAACAATTTCAGTGCTAATTACTTACGATCAAATGCATTCTGAAATAACTTTTTTTTTTCTCGAAATAAGCTATACAGAAATTTTCCGTCAGTAACGATGCAACTGAGGAGAGAAACCGGGGGGAAATTTTCATTTTATTTATTTATTATTATTATTTTATTTTTTTTTTTTGAGCAAAATATTGGGGAGTATGCCAAAGTAGACGTTTCAGCAGCATCCGTAACGAATTCCTCACTAGTTCATTAGTAATATCGCATATCGACTTTATTGTCGAATATCTATCGACAATGAAAGCAGTAGTTCAACAAAGTACCAGAGAACGCATATATATAATCATATATAATTAATACGTTAATTCTAGCTAAATAAATTATCCGTTCTGTATCAACTAACGCAGACACACTTTTTTATTATTATTATTTTCCTTGAATATAAATCCCATTCAAATTTCATCGAAAATAACAATTAACAATAATATCAACAATTCGAATTACGTAACTACCAACTAAATTTACCTGCAATTAACAAACATTCAGTAGTTTGAATACATAGATTTTTTTTTTAAATCATTTATTTGCGAAAGATTACGACAACAGAAGAAAAATAACCGATTTTTGTGCGTAAACACATTTGCTGTTGTCATGGAAACATGAAAACATGACGTTGCACCTGGCTGCTTTAAATATTTTATCATACAAGGGGCGATGAAATTTGGAATTGCTGATGCTGACCCAATGCAGTACGTGTAGCGCCGTTTCGTCAAAAAGAATGCATGAAAGTCCTTTAAGTTACGCAAGAACACAGAAACAATTCATTCCAAAACACAAAATAATAATAATTAATCTGTCACGTGCAAATTAAGCAGTATCCCAGGTAAAGTTTTCAATAATACGTAATATATATGCTTAATGTTCAATATATATGTATCCTTGCATTTTTGAAGGAATTTTCCTTATTAACAGTATTCTTCTGGTATTATGGTCTGTTTTATGCTTACCTGTACACCAACACCGTTCCACGCAGGTTTTCGAAACCAGATTTCACCTCCATGAGACCGACTAACTCATCTTCAGGTGAAAAGTCCTGATAAAGGTTACAGGATTTCAACCAATGTCTTTCCAACCAAAAGGCATCGTTGAAACCGACTGAGCTACGGAGGCACATTCTTCTAGTATACCGAATTGAAACTTACGTTTGTCATTACATTTATTTTATTTTGCTTTTTTTTTTTTTTTTTTTTTTTTTTTTTTTTTTTTTTTTTCGCCTAAAATGAAATTATATATATTATTTACTTTATTTTATTTTTGTGATTTTCTTACCAGACATTTATCGAATAATATCCAAAGCACATTACGACTTTCGGAATGCGAAACCCTCTACTACACTTCAGATTCTCTCTGAAATACATGACAAGATCTACACACCAAACTAATAGAAAGCAATGCCAAAATCAACTTAGATGGCGATGCTCGGATTTTGTTTTTCTAAACGACAGAATATACCGTGACGCGTCTGTCAACACTTAGTTCTATTTCAGTTTAGAAGACATTTTGAAATTTTTACATTTTTGTTTCTGTTATATTCCTGGGTTGAGACTCGAATAACGCATTTCTGTCAATCTCCGACAGAATATTCTGAAAATCGGAACAGCTGCAAACTTTGATGCATAGAAAGAAAGAAAGATTATGTTTATTTTTGTATTGAGAAACTCACAGCTAAAGTAAAACATGAAATTGAATGTGTTATACTGATAATAAAAAGCAGTATTCATAAATAATCCATCCAGTTCTTACTAAAATTCTTGTTGGGAAAGGATTTATTATATCAACTACCACTACCTTTAAGATCAGTTATATCTCGGAAGATTACAAAGCCGAATTTTCTCCGTCGTACAATGAGACCCTTATTTCATTTCATTTCATGTCTTTAAGCAAAATATTTGGGGAGTCTGCCAAAGCGAATGCCAAAGTAGACGTTTCGGTAGACTGGATGAAATATTCCTGAAGGGATACGCTAGAAGTTCTTGTGAATTTTTGTTGATGTTATTTGCAAGATGAATCATGATATTTTGATATCATTCTGATAATCCATTTTGTTAACAAAGTCACCAAATTTTGGTTAACAGAATCGATTACCTTCTGTTAACACTTTCAGAGTTAACAGAAGAAAAGGGATTTGTTAAAAAGCCTTAGGCTTATTTTTTTAGATAAAAAAAAACATGATTTTGTTCATTTCATCAAGTTTGTCTATATGAAAATTCCATTACTTTCACAAGGCACTTAAATAAGATACCGTAAAATTTAATTTATCAATGTTCATTTTAAATAATGTGTTGCGGATTAAAAAGAAAAAAAGCGTTTTATCAATAGCGCAGTTGAATTGTTATTCGCTTATAATTGAATTGCTGTTGCAGTGGAAAACGACTTAATTGAAAGAACTTAATCAGTTAATTTAAATTTATGTGGAGTTAATTCATAACTTTAATCGCTGTTTTTTTTTTTTTCATACTATTTATTTTTACAGAGAATAAAACGTTCCGTGGTTGTTTTTTATTTCTACACGCGATTCCGCTGAACGGTGTTGAGAAAAAAAATTCAAAATCACTACGATATTCTTCCAGAATCTTAGAGATTTGAATCTAAGTAATCCTTCAATATCTGAAAACAGTGGACATTCACAACAAAGTAAATCAGAGTTTGATTTAATTCAAACAGAGTGATATACATCCTATTTTCCCATTAATAATATGACTAGAACGTTCAGGGGTGCACTTCCCTCCAAATGTAAGGGACGTAAACTATTCATGTCGAATCCCACTTTTCATTCCACTCTGAGATCACCAGCAACCTTCCTACTATCACCTATACCTCAATCCACTGAAAATATAACTAATAAACTAGAATCTGAAAACACAATAAAAATGCACATTCCTAGAACTTTTAAAATTAACCTTACTTAAAATTTACCTTATTTTTCTGAATATATAATCCTTTCATTCAAACTCTCATTTCTCCTTCTGTTTAGAACAATTGACAACAAAATATTCATAAATATTCAAAACATAAAAATAATACGCACATAATAAAAAAAAAAAAAAAGGAGACTTACAGTCGTAATAAACTAGGCATCGTAGCAAACAACATATCCGGTAGGTTTCTCAGCTGGTTATTGTTCAGCCTCCTGAAATAATAAATAAAAAATGACTCCATAAATATCATCAGTCATATTAATCAAAATGCTACGCACTTGCGTTAATTGATTTCATAGTCCAAATTAGTTCCGTTAAATATCATCTAAGCGATTGCTTGTTCCTCTTGAATTGTTAATGAGTAAGCCATCTCCGTAATGAATGTTCTGTTTGCTAGCGATAAACAGACTCTGTGTGTGTGTGTGTGTGTGTGTGTGTGTGTGTGTGTGATATACACGTTTCGGTTCTATATATATATAGTTTTTTTTTTTTTGTTCTAAATCTGTCCAGTTTTTGCATGGTGCTGATAATATGCCTTTAAAATCTCGCTATCTCACATACTAGTAGCTACCTACTTAAATCACTTCAACTTATGGTTCTACACGCAATAATAATTCGATGGCACGCGAACATCTCATGCTATAGTTCGAGATGTCACGGAACAAAGATTGATGAAATCAGACTCCATTTGCGTTTGATAAACTGTGTCAAACGGATGTTTTAGGTCGTAAAAATGCGCCACGTAGTTTGGCTAATCAAAGATTTAAATAGAGAATCTTTTACCACCATTATTTAGCATAAAATTGTTCTATTTTTGCTAAGAGTACAGCAGGAAGAATGTACACGAGGTACTTATCTGGAGAAAAACGATATGCTGAGAACACTTTGTAATGTTCTTCAGTGTTTTATAAATTTTATATCCCCTGAGTTGAATGTATTCTATTTGCTTGTGCAATGACCGTGTAATGGTTGAAAATAACAGTATCATTACTTGTTAATAGATATTTGAAACAGTTTTTTGACATTGCAATTTATTTCATTACTTATGCTCCATAAGCGAACAATTTTGTTAATTCTGGTTCTGGCATTTTGCCAGATGACAAAAACAACAAGATTAGTTCTGGCCTGTTTCTTTATGATGTGATATTATTTGTCAAAAATACATTTTAATTAATTAAATAAATCAAATTTAACTGAAGTAAGGTATTCTTCTAACTCAAAACTTATCTTTAATACCATTTAAACGTGTGAGCGGATTAGATATTTTAATCCGGTATTGTCATTTAATTCATATCTCACCACCTGGGATAGTCGTCATAACACGGGAAAAGGGGATGCTAACACAAAGGCTACATGTGTAGGAAGAAGGTCAGAGTACGTACTGGAGAGGGAGGGATGGGGGGGGGAGGTAAACTCCTTCGTCTCTTGTTGTACATTTATCACGAGCCGGCCTTGGATGCCGTCATTGGTACGACACGGGCGTTTCACCGCGTTTGCGTGGGCAGGCAAACGGAAATAGGTTCTTCTTGATTCATGGGGTCCACCCTAATGTTGCCTTGCGGTAAACTACCCTTACGAGAGAAAAAAGAAAAAAAGGCTGCACTAGTATGTTGTATCTTTTATTAAAGACTTCATTTAATCAACTTATAAAGAACCCCACTTGGAGATAGAGAACAACAACATAAATAACGAAACAGATTATCAGAATAACGAGTCTTCATTAAACTGAAGTCCACGGATGTCCGACGCACTCGCGGTGGATTACATTGTACCCTTTGTAACTAACTCTGCGACCAGTGATTTTGGAAATTGGTTCTGTTGCTACAATTATATGTATCACAATGCACCAAGTGAACAGCCAACGCACCGAAGCCAACCACGTGAAAGCTGGTCATCAGATATTACCCAACCTGATCAACAGAAAGAAAGATGCCCATTAATCAAACCCACCTGTTACCGTGTAAGCGAAACGATTAATTTGTAACCTATATACGATGTGAATAGTGAAAAGCTGGTTAATCAATTTCAAAACCTGCAGGCAAATATTATTTAGGGCAACATTGTAATTCCATTTTATAGGATGTTGTACAACATTAAAAAAATCGATAATTAAATACGTTACCCAATTATTATCAACGGTTTCTAAGAAATTAAGGAAAGTGGTTTAAGGGCTTTGTACCAATGGATTTTATACAAATTAGTACTTCTGTATATTAGCTTTGTATGGAATATATTGGGATTACACTGAAGTAACCATTGTGTGTTATTTCAGTGTTCTTAAGATTGATTTCTTAGCCTACTGCAAAGAGATATCAAGCTTGAAAAAACTCAATAGCGATGACGCCTTGGTTAGAAAAACGGGTTGAATTCCACCACAGTACTAGAGAAAGAGAGAGAGAAGAACCTTAATAAGGGATTTTAAAACAAGGGTGCATTGAGGCCATCTAACAAACCATTACTCCTATTTTTCCTATGACTCCGTCGGAAAACTTTTTTAAGGTCAAAATTGAAATTTAGCTTTTCCTCCCACATAATAAACAAACCAGCCTGAGAACACATACAGTTGACATCATAACAAAGCACACCTAATCGTATTAACCGTAATTTCAATTCACATTCCTAATTTACCAGAATGGATTATCACAGTCAAATTTTGATTGTCTCTGGATCACAGTTGCTTTTGGTTGTAATTAAAAATAATAAAAACAATATCAAAACAACACCGAAGCTATTTATATGAGTATAGTTAGCTGCTCATTGTAGTCTCCTGAATTTTCTATCATCATTACATTACAAACTAAAGCTCAGCACAGTTTATTTATCAATCGGTAGAATATGCTGAAAACATATCCATTATTATCGCGGTTTTCTTTAACCACGGATACTGCTGACGAAATCCGGGTATTTCATATTAGCCTCCCCCCCTTGATAAAAATTCTGAATGCACCATTTATCAATCCTTTCTCTCTCTCTCTCTCTCTCTCTCTCTCTCTCTCTCTCTCTCTCTCTCTCTCTCTCTCTCTCGTTCCAAATCGTTCCTATTTATTTCTGTTGGAATCAGTCATGGATGGTTGGATGGCATTAGAGGCTTGACGACATTAGCAACGTCATTATTAGAAACACCCACACAGAACGGATTACCAGTAACATCTTCCACAGAATGAATAGCAGTTAGTTACTGGCCAAGCGCCAAAAATAGTTCATCTCTTTACCACCATGTGGTCCCTCGTATTGAGTGCAATGAGGCGAGTGTGGGAATAAATCTCTGCACAGGTGCTTACTACTGGGCGCGTATTCTTAGTTCTGTTTGCATTTCGTGACTGCCTGTTTTTCTTAACCTGCGGCTGGCCATCTCATCCGCTGATAAGATCAAGACTTATTAAAATGCAGGGTCAAAGACTCTCAGCAATTTCACCCAGCCCAATTCAGGCACGCCACCAAATATAATTATTTCTTATCTCTGATTAGCATTGAAGTACACGGGTCAGTAGATAATCATCCCAACTTACAATTTCCATCTCTCTCTCTCTCTCTCTCTCTCTCTCATATGCTCTTTTAATTACGATTACTCTTAATCGCTTTCCGTCATGGGAAACAGTTCCATTTTAGATTTGAAACCAGACAAAAAGAAAAAAAAAAGAAAAGAAAAAATAACAGGATGGAGGGAAGAGTAATGTTTATTTATTTTTATTTTTGGAGAACAAATAAAACCAACAGACTTAACTAGCGGTTGCCTGTTAGGATGGTCGACAGCAACTTTTTTTTAAAATATTCATTTTCCAATTTTTTAATGCGTAGATATCTCTATTGATAAGATATTCACTTGACTCCAGAAGGCTGACACATAATATATTGATTATAGACCTTGTTGCAATTTTCTGCTGATAAAAGTAGATCAGCGAACAACCCAGTTTTTATTTTCCCTAGTTACCTGTTTACATTCCACCGAGAAGCTTTATAAACCTAGAAAACAGGTTTATAAGTAGTTCGCACGTAGAATGCTTTCCATAGGCAGCAGTGTTACTTCCATGATCGTTGAAACAACCTTTAATACCTTACAGGATCGATTGCACTAAAAGTCACCACTTTAGGGTGTTCCCAAAGTTTAAAGAAGATCGTGTAGTGTAACGTTGTCAAAGATTGTTGACAACGGTTGCCATAGTAACAACTGCGTAGTAACACCTATCTATGAAAGGGATTTCGTTTATAATTGTACTAGTACTCAAAGAGAATGTATTAGTTTCTTTTTTTATTGATTTTTTTTCTCGTTTCAATTTCTTTAGCTTGCACTAAAGAGTTTTCTATACGAGTGTGATCAATACAAGCAGTTTATGATGAATGATTCGTTGGCAGTTCATCCGTGAAATAGCGGGCATGTTAAACCCAAGAGAAAGGAAGGAGTGAACGTCCTCTAAAATCCCCTAAACACTAGCAAAGCAATCCATCAGAATAATTCTCGAAAACTGCTGAATAGAGAAGGAATTAAAATTCTTTATTCGTTCCACAAACGTCTTTTGTTATCCTGAACCGAGGCATTCACTATTTTCACTTCGCCTTCTTGCATAAAACAATAAGTTACCCGCTGAGAGGAAGCACTGAGATGTATAATTAGAAATGTGGTTGGTTTTTCCCTGGCGCTTGCCCTGCATGATTACCTTGGACGAAAATGATCTGCCTTTAATTACATTCGCCTTCTTAAACATCAACACTTCTTTTCACGGCAATAAACGCAGGAGACTCGTGCACTTTTCTAAACATTGTAATTCGACGACCTGGAAAGTTTCGTTCATTGCAATCGGTTAATGCGCCGGTTTATCGAAGAAGGCTGAGTGTAATCAGTAGCAAGGCGGTGATTACCTCCTTTAAAAGTAACCGGCACGAACCCTAAAGCTCCTCGCATCTTCCTTACAAACAGCCCTGTTGCGAAAGCTAAATATAGCCATATTTAAGGAGCACGACAGATGACGCTGATACTCCTGGGAAGACGGAAAGTAGTTTGGATGAGAGAGAGAGAGAGAGAGAGAGAGAGAGAGAGAGAGAGAGAGAGAGAGAGAAATAATATATTCACAGAGCGATAAAAGACGCACAAGTGCTGTTTACTGCATGCATCATTCCTACTTAAGATACCTTTCATGGGAAGGGACACGCTAACAAAAGAAAACACATTAGCCATAAGTTCAGGTAGTTGAAACATAATCCATCGTTTCCAATTGAAGGAAGTGGATTTTACTTCTGTTAACGTACATAAATTTTAGCTTCCATTAAGTGAGAGAAGCATACCAGATTGACCAACCCAACAACAGTCTGATATTAGTTAATATATATATTTTTCTCCTAAATGATACTTTGCGTTAGTATTTTACTTTTAAGTGTTTGGGAATTTTTGTTTCTCTCATTAACGATATCAAATGGAGCATCTTTACCATTGTAAACTTCTTGAAGAGATAAAACAGTAAATATAAAAAAAATAAGTAAATAAGAAAGTTTCCAGAAATGATATGCACCTGTTTTCTCCAGTTAAAGAATACAAAGATCAGGGGAGGGAGCAGTTATAATGAATGCTCGTTATAAAAGATCAAATACTTAGAAATATAAAAAAAGAATGTGCCCATGATGCAAACAAAAATACATCGATTAATTCATATTACAATTTATAATGCAATAATATTAATTAAGTTAACTTGCTTATCTTCTAACAATTTGACAATTAATCAGTGCATGCAAGAAAGATATTGGGGCGTATTTAATCAGTTCAGAAATTTATAATTCAAACGTGTTTATGTGTGAAGTTTGGAACAGACATGGCATCTGCATGATGTGGACAAATGGGAAAAATAACACTCAATAGTCATGCGCAATTTATTCAATAAATTCATACACGTTAACACAATTAATGAATACGTCGCAGAGAATCACCATCAAATATCCAGTGCAGGATGAATAAAAGAGAAGATAAAATCAAAATAAGTTCGAAATAAACATGCTGAAATTTATTAAATGTAACGTTCGCAGATTCGATTAAGGGAGAGGTACTAGCAGTACAGTACATTGCAATATCCCATATTAACTTTAATTGTCTATCAACAAATTAATTAAAAACAACAACACTATACTGACAGAATTATTTACGTAACCACAGAAAACGAATAAAATAAAACGAAAAATAATTTAAGTAACTTGCAAATAATAAAGTGCACCAGAAAGAATAAAAAATATCCTATATTTATTTGTATGGAGGTTAATGTGAGTATTACATAAACCGTGGATACAAAGATATTCAAAAAACGTTTCATTGCATACAGTAGTAAAACGATTACTCATGCTAGACTTTAATTATAGTTCCTTGTCTTTGTGTTTTAGCTATTAAAGTGACTGTGAGAGAGTGATGTGTTGATTTGCTTGTCAATATTATCAAAAGATATAGTGGAAGGCAGCATGTATTATCGTTACTGATGAACTTGTGTGTGTAGTGACGTCACAGGCAGAGCACAACCGTAGCTAGCATTTATTTATGGGAAATACCGAAGCAACAGAATGTAACTCAGACTTCTTTTTAAAGAGAAGCACTGAAGATATGAAATTTTGGAAATTTTTTTTTAAGTTTATTTTATTACTTCCGTTTGCAACTAGGGTCCCACTCTCCTCTTATTTATAGTCGAAGGTGACCCTTTACTTTCAAGGATATTAAAATGCTTCAAAAGATTTCGCTTTGTCAAATGTGTCCTTTATTAAGTGCTGCCTCTTGGTCTGTTTTTTGGTCTTATTATCCACAAGACATCGTTGGGACGCATGATTGATGGTCGCTACTTTCAACCATGCAATCATTTAAAAATCTGTTTTTCTCTTAAATTCCTAGAATCTATATTCCCTATGTGGCGTCTGACCTGAAGAAGAATTATGGATGTCTGAGCACAGATAAATGATTCTGGTGGTCGAACACACTAGGCAATGGCCATTTCGTTTTTATATCAATTGAAATTTGTAATAAACATTAACTGAAATATGTCGTAAGTTGTATTCGTATTACTTAATGGGAAATGTCGGAGTTCCATTGGAGATCTTAAAAAAAAGATTTTCGGAATTTCTTTACATTTCGTATATCGAATTTCGAACTCCATAGCAAGTCAATGTATAAAGGAGTATTAATTCTATATACGATCATATCACGTGATCAACCTATAAGCGTGTTAGGAGTGGCTTACAACCAAATATATAACATAGTTTTTAATTAATATTCTTCTAGGATACAACTCTTCCACGAGTTGCCTTGACATTGCACTATAGAAGTGTGTTCCACATCCAAAACAACATCCATCTCTTAAAATGTCGACTTCCTGATTAGGGGTGACGGTGATTTAATGCAGCCGACACTTTACTCCTCTGCTACACTCCCTAAGGACAAGTATTCATGCCTGTAAGTCTGTGTGTTTACGGGGTAGGTTCCCTGTTTTGAAGGACGAAAAAACATCACCTCCATTTGAGAGTGACTAACTCACCATTTTGATTGAAAATATTGACAGAAGGTTCCTTCCTTACATTATGACGGGATTCGAACCTGGAGTTTCCAGCCAAAGGTGCTTGTCTATACCAACTGAACCAGGAGGCTCCAATCTTCCACTATCTTGTCATTATATCATCAAGCATTACGAGTTCTTCAAACAGCAGAGAAATTTTCCCCTGTTAGGTGCAAACCAAATCACTCATCAGTTAGAGTGAAGTACCGAATGATGAACAATACGTTGGACCCCACCAATAATTAGTTTGTTTGTTAACCATTTAAGGTGAATAATGATACAAAGTGTTACTAATCGTCCAGCTTTTTTAAATAATATCCATGAAAGATTGTAAACCTAGAACATTAGTACTGTGAATAGGCTAAGGATTTTTTCTATTTTTATTAATTTTATATATTTTTGAAAATTTTAAATTTATTTCTTGCATAGTCTGGAAACTCTTCGCTAGAGGCGAAACATGGAACTGTTTTCAAGCCAATTCAGTTCTACAAAAACCTGGATAGTGGGTGATGAAATTCATCTCCCACTTAAAGACAGCCACAAGCATCAATGTCCACCACAGTATTCGAATCCTCGGCCTGTTGGTTGGTTGAGTAGATGACCATTTGGCCAACCAGGCTGGCATGCTATTTTATGCATTTTGTAAGTCGCTGTTCTCCATTTAACCAAGTTCACACAAAAAATAGCACCGGTCAGGGACAGAAATTTTGTCTTGCACTTGCCCGATTTTTTACACAAAGAAGAGACCGAACAGCTGCGCATTTGTGCGTGCTATAGCCTAGGTTTCTTCCCCTACAACGCTGTTTTTGATTCTGGAAAAAACATACAAACTGGCAGAAGAACACACACTAACAGGCATAATATAACAGTTTAGTATCAGTTGCTTCGGCCGTAATTCCAACAATGCACACGCACACTTAAATTATCTTAATAACTTGTCGGTCATCTACCCCTATGAGAACGAGTTCAAATTCCAAACTTGTAATTGAAACAAACGAATGTTCCAAATATGAAAATAATAATAATATAATACTAATAATGCGCTTGTGAACTTGTTTCTTGAGCCGCCTGTGCAGAAATCAACGCTATCATGAGTTTTCTAAACCCACTGCTGACAGCTGAACGCGGGAATCTAGCGATAAAAGTCGTAAAGAGCTTCTGCGATCCCAACGTCTAAGCACTTGACCTTCTACGTCTCGTGGGAACTAAATGATAGTTTTGTGTTTCGCAGGTCGGTAACTTTGAATAGCTGTTTGCACGATCAGAACAATGACATTACTGTGAAAGTATAGGGCACATATTTAACGTTGTTTAGGATTAATAATGAACTATTATTTAGCCACTTTCATCACGATATGTGAATTATATGTACACGTGTGTGTGTGTGTGTGTGTGTGTGTGTGTGTGTGTGTGTGTGTGTGTGTGTGTGTGTGTGTGTGTGTGTGTGTGTGTGTGTGTGTGTGTGTGTGTGTGTGGAGAAAGAGAGAGAAATGTATAATTCCTTAATATCTTACTTGCTCCAACTATTTTTTAGCTGTCGAGAGAAAATCCACTAAGAGGGCGCTGCACTCTTATTTCATAACCATGGTATAGTTCGCCCACCGATTAGAGATCCCTCGACACTCCTGCGCATGTCAGAAAAAGGAGAATCCATTCCGATAATAGGGTAATCAATCTGTCTTCTGGGATGAGTTTGTTTATTATTACAGGTCGGAAAATTTAGCTTTTCTTTTACGAACATTGCTGTTTTTAAAATGTAACTATTTTGCTTGTGTAACAGTTGGGAAAATGTACGTACAGTTTTAACAAAATTAAAAAAGTATAGCATAAAACAAAAATTTAACTAAGTTTATTTTTAAGAAAGTTTTCTATAAAATAAAAATAATTATACAGAAAAACAGAAATTTTTTCAAATGAATTTAGATATTCTAAACTTACAGTTGGGAGAACTGAGACACTTTAGTGTCCTAAACCGATTAATTATTTATGACTTGTGACTCTTTTAACAAACTCATGCAAAAAAAAAATGTTGGAAAAACATACCATTATCAAATCCTTTTAATCTTCAGTCATCTGAATCGGTGTCCGAAACGCCATCACTTTCACTTAAACTGATCACCAAAGGTTCGCATAATTCTTCGATAATTCCGTCTCTGTCCCAATACATATTTTTCAATGAGGTGACATGAGAGCAATATTTTCCCCAGTTTTGAACTGTAATACTTTCAATCGCCTGTTCTGAAAGCTTAAAAAGTTTCGACATGTCAATATCCCCAGTTATGTTGCGATGGCGAATGAAACTTTGCCCTTCTGCCCAAACATACTCAATAGCATTAATATCACAATGATGGTGGTAGTCTCAAAGCTAGAAATCCATGCTCTTTGAGCATCGTGTCGAATTTAAATAGTTTAGTTGTGGGCGAGTTTCTTTTGACCAAATTAAGCAATTCAATTTTTCGCATATCTGGGGAATGAGGAATGTTATTTGCAGAGAGCCAATCCATAAGAACTTGCTTCTTATTAGACCAATTTGGAACTTCGTTTAATCGAACAGAGTGATATGAAGCGTTATCAATTATAACAACAGCATTTTTAGGAAGGTTTGGAATCAGTTTTTCTTCTGCCCACTTTTCGAAGATCGTAGAATTCATTTGCCCATGGTAATCTCCAGTAGTTGAATTGGCTTTGTATAGTAAGTTTGAATTCGGTTAAAAAAAAAAAAACATTTCTCCACTCGCACACAAAATTATTATGCGCCGCGAGGCATTTCCGGTTTGTGGCACTCCACATTTTTATTTAGACTGCCAACATTTTCCATAAGTTAAATTACTATCAATCCAAGTTTCATCTAGATACATAATCGGTCTTTTCTCCTCCCCGAAACGTCTTATTGCTCTCAAATACTGCGTTCAAGATAAAACAATGTCACTTCGCTCCATGATAAGTTTCCTTTTATTCTGGGAATTTTTAAAACAAAATCCGATTTCGTGAAGTATTTTCCTTAAAGTTTCTCTTTTCCAAGGAAAATTAATTTTTTCTTTAAGCACAGGAATCAATTTCCGAACAGTTAGCACTCTTTTCTCGACTACGTAAAATTCGTGAATAGTTCGTATAACGTCTACATCAAAATCATTCAAAGCTAGTCGATGGTTTTCTTTCTCTGGCGCTTTTTATTTTATTTTTTTTTTAGGAGATTTAAATTTTGGCTTACCTTCATCTTTTGATTCCCTACGAATTCTTTTAACAGTCGATCCCGATACGCCTGCAATTGCACTTGCACGTTTCATGACTTGAGAAAGTGGAACAAGGAGACCTTCTGACGATTCTTTTTCGCAAAATGTCAGTACATTATTCAATATTCTTTTTCAAGAGCTACTGAAACGTTTAACAACAGAACTTGTTGACTGTACTGGATCCATCATACAAATTAATAATAATAAAATTAATGCAAAAAAGCGACAACAAATATCAAGCTAGTACTTCTACAGCGACAGACAAGAAAGAACGTGATTTCGCATGTTGGCGACCAATTCGTACATCCTTCATTTCTTTCTCCCCTTCAGCATGAACCGACTATTCTTGGCAAAATGCCAAGGAGAGACCTACAAACGGTGGGCGAACTATAACAGTATTGTTGTATATGAAAGTAAATTTATCACTTATTTGCGATTTATTCGGGTTGTTATTTCTCCTTCAAGAGGATAAAAGTACTTTATTAAACCTATGGAAGTGAGGGATGAGGGAAGGATCAAACTAAACAAAGAGATTAATGGCTCTAGTCTCGCATCAGTATATATTTTATCATCACATTTAATTTTCCATTTAGGCCCGATGTCTTGTTATGGTCGTTAATTTATGTCTTTGGGCCAATATGTCTTCTTTGCTTATACAGACGAGAGGACATTGTAAGGTTTCATATAAGACCAACTAATTTTCTTTCAGATAAAAAGATCTCGTCATTCCTTATCAAGTGGTACGCGACATTCCAGTCGGGGTTTTACTAATCGAAGTGTACATGTCGGTTCTTCTAACTGTCTCGATCCTTGCAAAACGCTCGTATACCACACACACACACACACACACACACACACACACACAAAGTACAAGAATTACAGTAATCGAAAAAAATCTTACAGCCTCTCCATTCCAATGAGATCTTGAAAGGCTCCTCTTTCAATATGGTGAATCTGGTTGTCCATCAACTGCCTGAAAGAAAACAAAAATAATTATTAAAAAAATAATAATTAATAAGATTCTTAGGTAGAGTGTACGTTGTAATGTCAGTAATCATGATCAGATGTATTAAGGAAGTTCTGATTCAGAAATAACTATAAAATATCAATATACTGGTATTATAAAGTTGCACAAGGGTTAACTCAGAGACATATTCTAGGCTCAATAAGACACAACTTCTATATAATAAAGCAAAGAATATTTTCAGAAGTTTCCTCCTCTCCATATATACTCAAACAGACAGGTGTACACACACACATAGCAACTGGATGACCTCTTGTTCTTCCAAAAGTTCTGTTGAAGGAGAGTTGTTGATGCGAAGACGTGGTCCTTGTGTACTCAGTCATGTCTATAAATAGAGCAGCAAAAGTAGAAACGATGGTCACCAGTATTGAGCTATGCTCCTTGTCTGCCTGAGATCACTTCTATATCTGGAGATGCTGTTATCAAACAATGCCCGCTGCCGAAGTTGCCACTCTGGAAATACGACCTCACGTTCCTGGGTGAAGTCGTGACAAGTGGTTTTGCTACTCTGAGAAGGCCGTCGATAAGAACCACTAACGTATTCCCGAAGCCTGAGAGAATGGAACAGACAAAGAAGAGTAATTGACGGTAGTTTTATGAGTTGGTTTTATCGCCTGTGCTGATAACGGTTGGAAGGGTTACACAGTTTAGAGACGGTTTCGTGCATTAAACGGACCGCGACAAAGCGAACTCTCGTGAACCCTTTTGAACACTGTCGCTAAATGTTTGTGTGTGTGCGGCGTATAGGTTGCTAGTGCGCTATACATATGTTTCTTGAGTTGTTATTTATCATGTGACGTCTATGTCATCGCTACATATTAGGCGGTGACGTATAGCTTATAGCGATGTTATATGTTATATTGTCGTTATACCACTGACTGCCACGACTCTTTTGACCTCTAACAGGATTTTCCACAAAGTTTTTTTTTTCTTGATTATCAAAGCAGACCGCTTTTTATAAGGAAATTCCCGTCTTTTTTTTTTTTCTCCAAAAGGATTTGAAATTAGAAATAAAGTACACCATAATGAATTTTAGCACAATAATGAGGATTTTTAAGGTGACATCTTAAATATGTAGGAAGAGAATTCTATGGCAGGGCAAATATGCCATTTATTCAAACGTAAGAATGAAAAATAACGCTGTATAACGGAGAGGAAAAAAAGTAATAATTTTTCTTAATGCAGTTGTTCGGAAGAGAGGTCGAAGGCTTCTAAGAGAAGGCCACTGGTTTATGCCTCATCAACTTCATGTACTTCCCGGTCGATTTATTTGTCTCGCTAAGTATAAAACTTCGGCTACTTCCTTATGAGACAGGTTAACTCACATTCAGTTGAAGAGCTCTTATAAAAGTCCCTACATAGGACTGCTTACAGAGGCGTTGATTTTTGAATGCCAAAGATTTCATATAATGTGACTATTGACATATTATATGCATAAAGTCAAGAGTTTATGTGTCTAGCAATAACGTGACCCCTTCAGATGTAGATATTGCTAAAAATAACTTAACCCAAAAGATTTTTGTTCAAAGACAATATGAAATTTTACTAAGATTGGCTTTTCTTCC
This sequence comes from Typopeltis vanoorti, assembly GCF_054136105.1. Taxonomy (NCBI): domain Eukaryota; kingdom Metazoa; phylum Arthropoda; class Arachnida; order Uropygi; family Thelyphonidae; genus Typopeltis; species Typopeltis vanoorti. The sequence goes on along the minus strand of NC_143549.1, from coordinate 164,392,070 downwards.
TTACTAAAAGAGTTGGAGAGTCATATTTAAAGCAATGATAGGTTTTCTTGAGATTTTCCATTATTTACATAATACAAGGTTTGCCAAATATTACAAATAAAATAAAACTAGTACAGTTTTGTTCAAGAAAGTATAGACGGGGTCTGAAAGCAATCCAAAAGGGTCATTTATATATCAGCGACTGAAAGAACGGACATGATAACAAAGTTCAAGTTTTAACCGCGGAAGATGCAGACTGACTAACAACAAATGGCAGAAGACATCCCATAAGATAGAAATTGATTTTGAAATGCTTTATATCAAAACACAGAATCTCTAGTTTATTTCCCCGTTTCTATACATTTGTCAAAAGTGTATGGTCTAAGAAAGTAAATCACCCGAATCAAGTAATGCACAAGTTTATTGTTTTTCATGGCTTCTTCAAATTTAGGATAAAAAATGCGACAGCAACTGATAAAAACATTTGTCCTGTTTCTTAGAATATATTCGACAAGGATGAATTCACAAGCATTAGAATAAATAAGAAATAGAACAGAATGGAGTAAAAAGTGAAATAATATAGAGATTAATACTGAAATACAGGAAGTAAAGATTATTAAAGTGGTTAACTAGGGATTACCAGTCATAACAATAACCGGGAAAACATTGTCAGTGCCAGAAGACCCAAGATTGATCATAAGTCTTCTATCTCTTCCTGGAGAAAAAGAAAAGATGCACTGAATAAAGCTGTGCATACTCTGTACGAAGACATTTAGAAATGATAATTGACTAGGATGTAGAGGGAAAATAAAAGTTGACTTTATCTTAAATCTCGCAGTAGAATCATTTAAATTAAAAACGAAGAGGAAATAATGGACAGACGGTTGCGATGATCTGCTTAAGGAAATAATCAGAAAATACGAACACTACGTTAGAAAATCAGTTCTTCTTAATACCTGTATGAGAACTAAAGAGTGTTACATTCAATTCAAGCAGCGCGTGCATTGCTCTTTCATGTGGCGATGCACAAACATTTGTATAATCGAAATTCTACCTTCATCATCCAAAAAATAATCATAATCAACAGGTATGAATATTTCTTCTGTTTCTTTTAAATAACAAAAAAATTCCATTAGAAATACGAAATGTGTTGTTTATTTTTAGATCTAATATTTCTTCTTGGTTTATGCCATCAAACTTTGATGGCATAAACTTACTGTGGTGATCCAAATAACTCATGATCATACTTTTGTACCTACATCTGCACCACAGACTCCTAGTGGTGAGTAAATAAATAAAAATTGGAACATCTGAGGTGCCAACCAGGCTTGATTCTACTGTTTCAATACAGTTTCAATTATTTCCAGAATCCATTACCTTTTAGAAACGCGTCTGGATGGGAGTCAAACGCAAAGTTAGAAGCAATGCTCTTATTGAATATTCACTGATCCATTAAAGCAGAAGTAGTTACTGTTAAAAGAAGAGAAAGATAAAACATTGCACACAATAGAATCATATTCATGTTTAAATGGAGTGTGATATTTGTGGTCTGCTTATGTAATATGTAAAATAAGAGTTATTTCAAAAGTTGTGCGTGCGCGGCCAATGAGATCATAGACTGGTATCCAAAACATAAGGAGGAACACTATTTCTGAAGATTACAACCACAAATTCAGACAAATCAGCTTGCGGTAATTTGTATAACTGACGATTTCGAGTAGAAAGCTGGTACACGTTCAAATGTTTGAATCGCGCACAAAGGGAGCACGTGGTAGTACTCAACAGGTTAAAAGGCAAAAGGCTGTGCTAAGCGAATTGTGTTTGAAGGAATAAAGTTGCAAACTTGGATGTCTGTTGCAAGGGCATCATCTAGATGATTTCACGCGGGGAAGAATTGTTGGAAAATTTGAAGAAGGTCGCAGAATTACTGATATTGGCAAAGAGTTTGAAATCTCACATAGCGTTGTGTGTCAGAGTTGTATTTCATACCAGTGGAATGTGTTGCAGACATTCAATTTTGTGTTCTGAAAATCTGTTTTCATACTACTACACAGTACGAAGACAGATTTTCGAATATAACAGCAAAACGTATTCGACGCACCAGGCATATCAGCTTGCAAATTGGCTCCATTGTAACACAGCTACGCGGATATCTCGACAAAGTGTGGTAAGACGTCTGCGACAAGTAGGTCTATACTCCCGAAGGCCTGTGTATATTCAATAAGGCTGTGTCCCTTTATCCACAGCTAATCTTACAGATCGCATTCAATAGAGTTTTATCGATAAAAATTGGACAGGACGCCGATGGGGTTAATGTACTCTTTAAAAATGATAGCTTTAGTCTTTCCTCCGATTCTAGACAACACTTGATCTGGCTTGGAAGTAGTACTGATTACTAAAGGGATAGATACAACGACGGTGCTGTGGGGCTATGGTGTAGGGAGGAATAATGCTTAATGGACGTATCGAGCTACAAATGCTGGAAAAGGGGCCATGACTGGTGAACGACCAGTCATGATCGAGTGACCAGCACGCTCTCCTGATCTCAACCCCATAGAACACGCTTGAGATGGCAATAGGAAGACTCGTTGCTGCTCGAAATTCCTTCCAGAAAACAAACAAGGTTTTATACTTGCTCTGAAGCAAGAGTGGGCCACCAGTCTGCCTCAAGAACTCCTGAATCAGTTGGTGCTAAGCATGGTATGACGTGGTGAAAATTGCATCGCAGTTCGAGAAGGACGTATTCCATAATAAAATGTCTCTCCGCATAGTTTTCTAAGCGCTGTACATTAATTCCTTAACTACGTCCTTAGGAAATTTGTTACTTTTGCCAAAAACGAATTGCAATTTAATTTGTACGAAATTTATAACATATTTTTGTGTAATATAATTTAATAGTATGCTGGCAATAAATTTATATCCACGTTTGGCTGTATTCGTGAAAATATTTTCATATACAGGTAAAAATTAGTTCGTCATTAACTTTTGGACCGGTGTATAATGCTTTGCACATTCACGTGAATGGTAAGTACGATAAGTAAATACTTCATGCTCTCATTTTCTCTTTCTGGTATTCTTATCCAGCGATAAAAACTTCAAAATGGAGGAATAATCTGAATCGTGCAATGACCGTTCATATGTCAAAATTGAAATTTTCAATACAAAGCATCCAAATGTGATTAATAATGCTTTACGTGAAGATCTGTTCAATAATTTGAAGTAATTCCTCAGTAGGAGATACTTCGCTATTTTTGAGGAGGCTTCTGCTAAAGTAATCGGAATTATCCACAAATATGGTTCAATAACAGGAATGCAACATTTACTCAAACTTTTTGGACATTAATGATAAGATAAAATAGAAAATATATTGAAGACATGTAAATATATTCTGTTAATAAACGTGCAGTGAGCGAACATTCTGAAATGACCATCATGCAACAGCGTTAGGAAAAAATGGACTATAGTGTCGAGTGTTGCGTATGGCACCATACTGAATGTGTGAACAATAGAAATCATCCACATTATATTTAATGTACTAATTACAGAAGTGGTGTTAGCGATTTATGTTCATATGTCCCATTTGAAGTGTTCTTGTTCTCAAGCATCCTGAGATAATCCAAATACCAAACTAAAGTTTCCAAAACTTTAGCTTCAGGATTTGGATTCTCAACAATTACAAACTTAAAGTGTATTCAGTAAAATATGAGTAAGCTCGGCATTTCTATTCCCATATGGTCTAGTGGCTAGGATACTTGACTTTCACCCAAAAGGCCCGGGTTAGATTCCCGGCTTGGGAGAATTCTTTTGCCCACACACGCAGTGATGAGTTATAAGTCTTGACACATTTCGGGGGAGGGTCATATATATTTAAAGTTTATTTATTTATTTCTTCTTAGAGTGTGCGTTTGATCTGATTCAACCTCTTCTATTTGTTAGTGTGATTAAGATTTTTAATTAGAATAAGTATCAAATCATTCTCTTTTTAGAACCTCTACAAAAAATTATAATTCGGAGGTCATCAACACTTTTATGCTAATAATGATGCACACAGTTCTCTAAACCATGAATAATCAACGCGGAAGAGAATAAATTAACACCAGTTACTATCTCATTTACCGAGTGAACAGAGGAAATGTCTATAGGTGGTAGGTTATCGATGAAGAAACGATCTAGAGTGAGGGATAAATTTAGTTATTTTGCTTATTTTAGCAAATAAAAGAATAATGAAATAATATTAGAGAAAGAGAGAGAGAGTAGTTGCTTACTTACATGATCTGTAGCTGCTTCATCCCGGAGAATACATCGCTACCGATGACAGTAATGTTATTTCCTTCAAGATTTCTGAAAAAAATAAGAGAATATAAATTCACATTGCGTTTATATAAACACTTCTGCGTACTTAAATATATCTTAATAATCTCTACCATAGTTCACTATGCTAATTCTGAGTGATCATAATACAATAAGGCAAAACAAACGCCAATATCAAATATATTGAGTTTTATTTTGCCAATTTTTGTTCCTATGCAATATTATATTTTCTATCTGAAAAGGAACTCCAAAATATTTCTTACAAAGATTATTCCTCCCACAATGATGTATGTAGTTCCTCAAGGTGTACTAAGATCGCTTTAGTGGTTGTGCGAGTTGTGCAAAAACACAACATAAAAAGATGAGTTTTTTTGGTTTCAAAACTCTATCTTAAGATGGTAAAAATAAATAATTGTTTGATTTTTTTTTCATTATTCCTTTTCAGCTGGGATGGATATTGATTATAAGCTGTGGTGCTACAGCAGTCGCTTTCTCGGCGAGACAGTCAAGAAAGAAACAATTATAATAGTGCAATGCAAAGCGAAACTCGACGGTATTTTGCAGAGGATCGATCAGCCTTACCGTTTATTTATTTAGTTTAATGATATAGAAAAAAAGATAGCATTTCTTGTAAATATTTGCTGTTTCAGCAATGTTGAAAAAAAATCTAAACTGAAATGTTTATAGAATACGATTATTACTTCTTGGGTTATGTTTCTTGGTTTATAATCTTTATTGGATTTCGTTTTTAACTTATTCCACTCTCGAGACATTTAAACGGGAAATAAATACAAATATAAGCAGAAAAAAAAGAACCAAAAATATGAACAGGGCCTTGTTTAAAAATAACAGCCTTTCTTGCGTTCACAAATGTCCTGCAAAAAAAAGTTAAACGATGTCCTTCTAAAAAATAAGTTGTCGTTCACAAATTTGTACAACCTTTCAATTACAAAATATTCATACAGAAATGGGCACTACAAGATTAATATCACAGAATTAATCAAATTCATCATAATGACATAAGAAATTTCTCTGTGTTATATAAGATGTTTTCAGAACTTTATTTCCCAACTTGAGATCGTTTGTTAACGTTACTTCACTAAACAATGTAATTCTCTCTCTCTCTCTCTCTCTCTCTCTCAAAAGGCAACAGCATTTCTCCATGCTTTTTTACATATGCAACGTTGCAAACTGCAGTGTTATTTATTTACTTTTATCTATTGAAGAATTGCTTAGTTTAAAAAGCACTTGTTTACTTTTTTCAACAAATACTTGTTAAATTCATTTCTTTTTTGTGTGAAAACGCTGTATTTCGCCTGAGCTACCATTGAAACTGACTCTTGAATATTTCTACAATAAAGTAAGGCCCAAACAAAATCTTCAATTATGTTTGGAAGGGCTCATTTCAGGTTAATGAGCTGCATTCCTCTATTATGTGTTGTCTGTGCGTAGTACCACTTCCATTCCAACTAGAAGTGTTTTACCTGAACAACCAGTTACATGTTTTTTTTTTTTTACTTTTCATTAAAATACAAGCATTCACATGCGAGTTGTCACCACCAACTTGAATTTGAATTCCAAGCTTTTCGAGCTATTTTTTTCCCTTCATTCATTCTTAAAACATTCTCAAGACGCAAGTATTTCTGAAAATTACAACTTAAAACTATTCAAGCCGAAAAAGTGTTTTTCAATATTTGAGAGATAGGAATGATTAAATGCTGATTTATCTAGTAATATAGTAATAAAAAATGAATGCAAATAAATAAATTGTGATCTCCCCTTTAAAGGATGCTTCCCAGCAAGCAGAATGAAACAATTTACAGAAGATGGGAAAAATCATCCTGCATCAATAGAAAGTTCAACATAACAAATTTATAACCATCTGCATTTTATTTCTATGAGAAACAAATATTTTGTCTTTATTTTGTTGCAGCATAATTCGCCTTATCTGGGAATCACACGGATGAAAGAGCAATGTCTTGAAATTATATTTTCATCATTTTCTTTCCTCCCTTTGCCTTTTCTCCTATTACATAGTACTTCTTAATGTATTCAGTAAGATTCAGTAAGAAGATTCAGTAAGTTGTTAACAATATCTTACTTAAAAATTCCATATTTAATAATTGCTTTCCTTACAATGATAAAAGAAAATATCGTATTGGGGTAGTGAGAAATTAGGTCCATAGTTTTTTTTTCAGAGTAGTCTGAATTTACGGAATGAGATGCGATAGGCTCCAATAGGGCATTTTTAAACCTTTCAATTATATATATATATATATATATATATATATATATATATATATATATATATATATATATATATATATATATATATATATATATATATAATTGAAAATACAGAATTGGGGGGGGGGGAATATATATATATATATATATATACATGGGTTGGACAAAATAATAGAAACACTTGTTATACTTACATATTTCTTTATTAATGCGGTTTTAGACTATCTTTTACCTTCAGTACAGCCTAAATTCTTCTTAGAATGGACTCAAATAAGTTTTAAATATTTTCTGGTGGAATTTTGTACCATTCTACTTGAAGAACATCTTCAAATTGTTTTAAAGACATTGAAGGTGGGATCTGTTTCTCATTGTGGGTTACCAAAACTGACCACAGTTGCTCAATAATATTCAGATCTGTTGATTGTGCTGGCGAGCGAAGATGTGGAAGTCCACCTACATGCTTTTCCTACGATTACCATACAGTTCAAGCTGTGTAAATAGGGACATTGTGGTCTTGGAATATTGCAATGTTGTTTGGAAGTAACGTTTGGATCTTGGGATGCACTTGGTTACCCAAAATGTCCTTTGAAATAATATTTTGCAGTAATTCTACCATGAAGAGCAACAATGGGATCAACAGAATACCAAGATGTTGCTGCCCAGACCACCACAGAACCTCCCCCTTACTTTACTCTTGGATACGCGCATTCCGGATTGTGGGATTCCTTGGGTGTTGTTCTCCAAACGTAAACTCGTCTTGATGTAGGAAACAGGTGACCATATCACATGTTTCCATTTTTCTAATGTCTATGTTTGATTGTCATGACACTATCGTTAACATATCCGACCATTCTTTTCAGTAATCAGATGTTTAGCAATTCCAGCTCTACCTTGAATATTGGATTTGTGAAACTCATGTCGGCCAGTTTTTTGTGGAACACGTTCTGCAAAACGAGTATTCAGTTCTGCTGTTACCTGTGCTGCAGTAGTTCTGGGATTTTTTCAAAACAATCCTTCTCAATATCCGAAGATCGATTTCTGTCATTTTTTTTCGCCCACTGTTTCTCTTCTATGATGTTGTCTCACCATAATCTGTGGTGTAGGGTGACAGAAACTATCGATCTCAATACACCAAACAATGTGGCTACTTTTTTCACTGATGCTCTAGCTAAATGCACACAATTTGTCCTCTTTCAAAGTCGGACAAGTCTCCCATTTTCCGATTTTTTAGCATGCATTATCACTTACTACAATCACTAATGCACTTGCATGAGAACTACAGAGTGTAATTCAAATAAAACAAAACAAACCAAGAACATTCGGTACTGCCAAGATTTTTCAATGTAACCAACACAAACAAGTTCTATTCCTAAATATCTTAGTGTTTCCATGTTTTGTCCAACCCTTGTGTATAATTATAATTACAATTCACATTTCGAAAGGCTGTAACTGGGTAACTACTCAGTTGAAAGATTTAGTATTTAACATGATGTGTGTGGCAATATCATTTTAATTTGCGCAAAAACTAACGTCAGCTATAAAAGTTGCTAGGATGCATGGCGCTGCATTACATAGAAAGTATGTATATGTACATTACATTACATATCGAAGTATCATGCTTCGATAGCAACAATAAAAGCAGGTGGCTGTGGAATGCATCAGTTCATTGCCTGTGAGCAGACAGCACGTGTTAAAGCACAATGTCACCATTATCGAAGGATCGCTCACTTCTCTTGAAGTTGTTTTACCAAAATAATATTTGTAGTTTGACAGCATCGGGAAAGTTTAGAACATTAAAGGATTAAAAATGGGTCCTATGACTGCAAATAGTTTACGCAAAATGATCCTGAAATTTGAAGAGACAGGTTCCTTAATTATCAAACCTGGCAGAGGACGGAAGCGCATCGAACGGCAGACAGTGGAGGAAGTAGCCGCAGCGTCAGAGGAAGGAAGGATGGCAAATGTCGTAGGAAGCAGCAACATACAGCGCATTGCACGGTCTTTAGACAAACGTAAGCACAGTTCACAAAATCGTAAGGTAAATCTGCGCTGTTATCCCTACAAGAATTCCCACGTTCAGCAATTGTTTAATCCTGACCGGATTGCACGAGAGACATTTGCCCTGCAGTTTCTTGCTCGGACTGAACTGGACAACAATTGGCCATGGAAAATTTTCTGGACTGACGAAGCTCACTTCCATCTGGATGGTGCTGTTGGGAAACCACTAACCCATACGTCGTGCGACAGATTCCGCTTCATTCCCCGAAGGTCACCATTTGGTGTGGTTTTACAGCGGAATTCATTATCGGACCTTTTTCTTTCGAGGGGCTCGGTCCTGCTGGTCATGTTACCTGCACTGTTATAATAATAATATTCGTTTGGGGTTCCCCTTTCTCCCCCTTGGGAGGGCAGGTTGAGCTCTGCTGATGAGGGATTAAGTACACGCACGCACGCACGCACGCACGCACGCACGCACACACACACACATATATATATATTTATTTATGACTGTAAATCCATGTGTGTTCACTGGACCGGTTTGTCTATTCTCAGGGAAGAAAAACCAGTTTCTGGGTGAAAAATCCCTCTACCTCCGTATGAGCCGGCTAACTCGCCTTCAGTCGAAAAAGACCAGATAAACATAGACAGGAATCGAATTCAGGTCTTTCCGACCAAAGGGCTTTGTCTGTACCAGTTGAGCTAGAGGCTCAACTTGCACTGTTAATGGCCAGCAATAGCCAGTCTGGTGATTCCAACACTTTAAAAAGCGTCAGTGCCTGGCTTCAACAGCTTTTATGCAGAATGTGCCGCTCCTCAAATCGTCACCCCTATCAAGCGGTGGCTCATCTTGATATAATACAGAGTATTATATATATGCCGGCCTGGTTGGCCGAGTGGTTAGCGCATCTGCTCTCCAGCCAAAAGGCTGTGGGTTCGAATCCCGCCGTGGACATGGATGTTTGTGATTGTCTCTGAATATACTAGTGGTGGTGGTCGGCGGTAGATGGCGTTGATGTAGATGATGAAGGTAGTTGAGGTTGGTGGAGACAGAGTGTTGTAGTGTAGGTGCCTTCGCTCGATGAGTCTTTGGACTCTCTGGAGGTGTTATGTAATAATAATAACAATAATAATAATTATTATTATTATATCAGGATGACGAATTAAATGAAGAAGAAGACAACTACGCAATAGCTGAATACCACAGAGTCTACTAGAAGAAGTTATGTGGAGCATCCAAAGCTTGCAAATTGGAAAAGCTGCAGGTGAGAATGGAGTTATAGCTGAACTTCTAAAAGCAGGTGGAGAAATGATCAACAAAATCTTAGCAAAACTATTTATCTTATTTCTGAAGAAAAATGATGTACCAAGAACATGGAAGAACCCTAATTCTGATACATAAAAAAGGTGAAGTAGAAGACTTGATGAACTACCGACCCATCAGTCTACTATCGGTGGTTCACAAATGTGTTTACAGTCTTGGCTCCTAGGCTTTGTATGACTCTAGACCTAGCGCAACCAAAAGAACAGGCAGGCTTTCGAAGTGGCTTTAGTACAATGGACCATATTCAAGTTGTACAACACATTTTATAAAGGTGTAATGAATGTCAGTTACCACTATGTCTACCAACAAGTGAAGGAGCCATACGTCAGTACCGTCAAATCAGTACAGACCAGTGCCACAGCAGCAATTCGTTTCAATGGAAACATCTCTACTGTGGAAATACAGAGAGGTATAAGACAGGTTGACACAATAAATTATTAAAATTTATTGTGTCACATAATTAAAAATTATTCACATGGTACCTAGAAGAAATATTCAAACTTCTTGATTATGATGGGAAAGGTCCGAAGATAAATGGAAGATATTTAAACCATTTACGCTTTGTAGATTATATAGTTATCTTTACTTCAACTGCGCATGAATTACAGACTCGTATCCATGAACTCCAATTTGCTAGCAAAACAGCTGGCTTAAAAATAAACTTAGAAGACCCAAGTTATGTTCAATAGCCATGTCCAACCAGAAATAATAAAAATTAATAATGATGAAATTAAACAAATAGATCATTACATATACTTAGGACAATAGATATCATGGATAAAATTAAAAGGCGCACGATGCTTGGGTGGAAAGCATTTTGAAAATTACATTCAATATTCAAAAAGCAATTACCATTATGCCTAAAGAGAAAAGTTTTTAACCAAAGTATTCTTCCTATATCATGTTGTTGTGAAACATGGACACAAATGCAAAGGAAGTTCAGAAATTATGAACCACACAATTTAGTACGGAAAGAAGTATGCTTGGTATCACAAGACTAGATCACAAGACTAGATCACAAAAGGAATACGTCATAGGAAATCAAACCAAAGTCTCTGACGTCATAGGAAGAGAGAAACATCTGAAATAGCAATGGGCTGAATATATTGCTCGAAGACAAGATCAACGATGTACAAAAGAAGTACTGGATTGGATTCCACGAGAAGAAAAACGACCACGACGCCGACTAAATCACGGTAGATTGATGATATCATCAGATTTGCAGGAGTGACATGGAAAAGGAGAGCCATGGACGGACAGTTTTTGAGTAATCTTGGAAAGGCTTTCATCCAGCAGTGGACTGGCAATAGCTGATGATGATGATGATGATGATATATCTTCCAGCACCGAGAAGTTCATAAATATACCTGGGATACACTTGGATAAAGGTCTCTGATTGACTTTTTTATAGTCTCAGCAGATCTATTTTCCTCGGTGCTGGACATTCGTGTGAGGAGAGGGGCAGAACTGTCAACTGACCACCACCTGTTGTCTGCACTCTACGGCTACAGAAACCAAATGCTACTACCAACGCTGGTAGACCTAAGCAGCTAGACCGCGTGAAATGGGAAGCATTGGAAAATGAGACTGAGGAAGAATTTTGCAGATAACATCTCCTCCAGGTTCAAAGATATTCCCAAACATACTGCAAATGTTGAGGAGGAGGAGTGGGAGCTATTCAGAACAGCTGTCACTGCCTCTGCACTCTCATACTGTGGCAGAAAGCGGCTCGGCGTGGCAACGGGCAGCGAGAAAATGATACATTGGGGGAACCAAGAGGTCCAAAAAGCAGTCCAGGCAAAAAAGGAGGCTTACCTAACATGGCTTAGGGTCAGGTCACCTGAGATGCGTTTCCGGTACACTGAGGAGCGAAAAGCTGCTGCAGAGGCAGTAAAGACAGCAAAGCAGAAGGCTTGGGAATCCTTTGGAGAAAGATTACACTTATCCTATGTAAATGCAAACAAAGTATTCTGGCAGACCATCCGCCGCCTTCGAGGGAGGAAATCGTGCACAGCAAGCGCAATTAAGGCCTCTGATGAAGCACTTTTAACAACCGAGAAGGATATCCTCCACAGATGGAGGGAATACTTTGAGAGCCTTCTTAACCTGGGTGGCCCAGCAGTTGTGGACATCCAAGAGGTGCATATCGGGGCGATGACTAGTCTCATAGAAAAAGAGGTCCATTTAGCAATAAAATCGCTAAAATCGGGCAGGGCTGCTGGTGATGATGAAATTTGGCCCGAAATGTTAAAAGCCTTAAATTGAGACGGTGTTCTCTGGCTGACTCGGGTGTGTCAGGCTGCTTGGATATCTGGGCGAGCACCAAAGCAATGGCAGACCAACATAATAATACTAGTCTTCAAGAATGGAGACCAGAGAGATTGCAGCAACTATTGTGGCATCTCTCTCTCTCTCTGCTTAGCCTGTCTGGGAAAGTATATGCTAGGTGCTTGGAAAGAAGGTGCAGGAGCATAGTTGAGACAAAGCTCCAGGAAGAACAATGTGGTTTTCGTCCTGGTAGAAGTATAACTGACCAAATCTTCAAAGTCTTTGAGAAATCTTGGGAATATGCCAAGAATGTCTACACATGTTTTGTGGACTTGGAGAAGGCATATGACAAAGTTCCTGGGAATAAACTTTAGCCGCCATCAAGTCCCTGTATGAATGCCCGGAGTTTTGTGTAGGGACAAAGTCTAAACCTTTCACAGTCTCCATTGGTCTCCGCCAAGGGTGTGTTCTGTCACCCCTCCTTTTCATAATATTTATGGACTGGATTGATATGCACAGCCGAGGCAGTGAGTGTGTCAGAATTGGAAGATGTAGCATTGGACAGCTGCTTTTTTGCAGATGACCTAGTTCTGCTTAGCTCTTCCACAGATGACATCCAGCGGACCCTGGATAGGTTTGTAGATATTTGTGCAGAAGCCGGGATGAAGATCAGTGTGGCCCAAATGGAAACATTTGTGGCCTCAAGACAACCATCCAAGTGCACTCTACATATGAGTGGAGTCCCACTGAGGCAGGTGGAAAAGTTTAAATACCTTGGGTCCATATTCACGAGTGATGGAAAGTAAGACGTAGAGCTACCCGAATTGGCTCAGCAAGCGCAATAATGCGGGAGCTCGGCCTTTCGGTAGTATTGAAGCGGGAGTTAAGACAGAAGGCAAAGTTGGCTGTCTCTTCAATACTGTCTATGTCCCCATCCTCACCTATGATCATGAGAGCTAGGTAATGACCGAAAGAATGCGGAAACGAATCCAAGCGACTGAAATGAGGTTCCTGTGACGGGGTTTCGGGCCTGAGAAGACTCAACGGAGTCAGAAGCTCTGCAATTCAGGAAACCCTCAATACCCAACCGCTGCTTCTCCGTGTTGAGACCACAGTTACGATGGTTAGGTCACAGGTCAGAATGCCACAAGAGAGAATCCCCCCAGCAGGCCCTCTTTCTCAAGCAAGAGGGTGGGAGGCCACGTGGAAGCAAGGACTCGCTGGATACGTCTGGGAGTCCCACCAGAACACCTGAGATTGGTAGCGGAAGATCGTGACCATTGGAAGTTCCTCTTGCAGCTGCTGCTCCCACAACCTAATTAGGAAAGGTTGGCCTTGAAGATGGATGGATAGATATATAAAGCGAATCGCCTTTAAAACAAATAAGACATATCTCATTCTTCTCACAAATTATGCAATCAGCAGTCATCTGAGCAATAACGAGGAGCTCTATACTTACTATTTTCTTTGTGTATTTTTAAACGAGTCATTGCGAAAAATCTAGCGGTCATAAAGGTATCCAAATCAGAAAACAAGCCAGTTAGAGGAGGGGGAAATCACGTTTTATACACTAGTAGCTAGTTGGAGTCGATCACAAGAACGACTAGTTTTTTTTTTTAAATGGTTGCTGATGTTAAAAATCGAAGTGGTGCATTTTGCTGACTGGTGAACAATAGACTAAACACTGCTCATAGTTCAATTGCGTTTTAAAAGACTATTCGATAAGAAATATCAGATTGGAAATCCGTAAAATATGCATGCAGTAATCTTAGTAATTTAAAAAATAATAATAAATTGATTTTCAATGTTAAACATATTTTATTAAATTAAAAAAATAATAAAAATAAAAAATAAAATAAAATAAAAATATTATAGCTAATATAATTCGTGTGTATACCATTCACAGAAGGTTCGCGAAAGGGTACTGGTTACTGAACATCGATGAAGTAACTCTGGCTAACAAGTCACTTTAATCTGCATGTAGTTGACTACTACTAATTGAGGTCTTTCTTTTTGATCAACGATTGCAGAGCAAATAAGGGTTCGGTTTTATGTAAATTCCATCCACGCGAGATTGTAAACCTATCACACGTGAATACTATGGGTAAACCGAGTGTTAAATAATCCAGTGTTTCCCTCTAACATGAAGACTATCACTGTTTCTTTGTGTATTTTTAAACGAGTCATTGCGAAAAATCTGCAGGTCATAAAGCTATCCAAATCGGAAAACAAGCTAGTTAGAGGAAGGAGAAATCATACTTTATACACTAGTATTTAGTTGGAGTCAGGGCCGTGGCCAGATCAGATGGCTCTCTGAGGCAAACAATTAAATATCGCCCCTCATGAATTATAAGACAAAAATAAAAGAAAATTTTCAATTGTTATTTTGTTTTTATTACAAGAGAAATATTAAGGCAAAACGATTACATAATAATATTAATTAAATGTTTGCTCTACAGGGATATCGCACAATAAAACTGTTCATAAGCTCTTCTAAATTTAAATTATAAGCATGTCCACCTCTATCGATATAGTTGCTAGACCAACCAATCTTTCTTGGGTCATTGCTGTTCGCAAATAATTTTTAATCAGTTCAAGCTTGGAAAAACTGCTTTCCGCACTTGCTACGCTAGCAGGAATTGTTAGCGTAGCGACGGCGCCTACCGCAATATGGCTGAACGAGCGCGCTTATTAAGCCGCGCCGTGAGGCAGGCTGCCTCTATGCTACACCCTGTCGATGGTACTGGTTGGAGTCGATCACAAGAAAGACTCGTTTTTTTGGAAATGGTTGCTGATGGTAAAAATCGAAGCGGTGCATTTTGCTGACTGGTGAAAAGTTCCAAATATGGAACTTTTACATGTCATTTCAGATCTCCAGTAAATAGGGATTTCACACACACACACACACACACACACACACACACTTGGCGGCGAACATCGTCTGCCACCTCTAAATATTTACACAAACACTCATTTACGCACTGGGATTCGAACCCATAAAGTCAGATTCGTCCTTCAAGCCAAACTCTTGCATAGGACGCATAACATCTAGAAAAAGAAGGAAGTTCTCGGACTAGTGTTTCGGACTCCAACTAAATACTAGTGTATAAAGCATGATTTCTCCCTCCTTTAACTAGCTTGCTTTCTGATTCATCCTTTCTAACGGAACTAAAGTTTTAACAGTTTCATAAATTATAAGCAGCAATGTGTGTGTGTGCGCGTGCGTGTGTGTGTGCGTGCGTGCGTGCGTGCGTGCGTGCGCGCGCGCGCAGACATTACTCAGAAGCTTGGATTTACTAAATATTCCTCTTGTTTAGGGTAATTAGTCTAACTAAGCGAAACTAATTAGTCCTTTATACAATATTCGTTGAAAATGTTCCACATCCCTTGCAGTTAATAATTCTGTCTACTTACTAAAGAATTTTAAGTAGGTTGTGACTCTTTCAGCTGTATTTCTTTTTAAGGTGACTGAAGCTCGTATGAATGTTTCCGTCTCTGAGAATCATCGTATCAACCCAGGTCATTCATTCCAGTGTCGTAATTGGAGGAATCCTAGCAAGTTTTATTTTATCTGTCTGTCCCCACGTAGTTGTAAGGATTTGAAATTAATTATTGTGAGTAAACCTACGAGGGATGAAGCAGTAAAGGGGAATTTATTTGCGAAAATTAAACACGAACCCCCGAACATTGTCTTGTTTTCCACTCTGACTTAGTAATTACTTGACGTTTAGCGTCTTATCAGTCCTGGGAGTGTGACACTAATTTATGAAGAAGAATAAGAAGAAGAAAGAAGTGTGTGTGTGGGGGGGGGGGGGATACTAAGTTAGAAGCAGAGTGGACACCGAAACAAATTAATTAAGTCCCGAAACGCAGGCGGGACTTATACTGTGAGCAAACACAACATTCGTCACGTCTCATTTAACCCCGTGAATATAAAGCGTTCAATTAGCGTCACAAACGAAGTCGAGTAGGAGTATCACTGTGACAATTTAACAGTGTGTCTTAACGTCTCGTGCTGTTTTAATATTCGCTCCGTAGTCGCATCAAGGTAATAAACGTGGAAGTGGTTTATTGCCAATGCACGCACATATACAAGGCCGTACTAAGTGGGGGAAAAGGGAGGGGGGCGGCACCTTATTTGTGATGTCACATCTTTTGTAACTCGATCGACTTTGCCCAAGTCCCGCAGATGGGCGACAAGGAGCCGCACTCTACTTTCCAGACACGTCCACTCGAACACGCACACAACTTGTTCTTTGTGAGAAAAGCTGCTTATTGTAAAACACGCGGCGTTTTCGTGGCGTTCCGTTAAACAACAGTTTACCTCATGACGATTACTGAAAGTAACACTGAGCAGGAGTGGCGTCTAACTTAAACCCTGTTTACGTTGTCTTAATGGACTACTACACGTAGTATAAGATTACAACGTACAGGATCTAAAAACACTCCCTAGGGAGAACTTAAAGAAATGTATGACACATCTCTCGGTTAAGCATCCCAGCGATCCGGCAGATTTCTTTTAGAAACCCCCAATTATGTTCCTTAGCGGGATTTAACTTTTCTTTAGGCATGCTGTTGTTTCTCTGAGTAAGTTCTTATGATCTAAACAACCCCTCACTACAGTGATGACCCGTTTCACCTCTACACGTGTTTTGTTGACCTTGTGGCAATAGTTGCTCGCATTAGCATACTCAGATGTAAATATTAAGAAGAGATCGTAATTAATCTTTCTCTGACCTGGCTGCAGAGGCACCTCAAATGATTCTACTTGGGCAGCACACAATCATTACTGAGCACGCTCTGTTGAACTTTCTCGTCTGATGATGTGCAGAAAACGTGTGTATGTTTAGTGTCTGAATGACGCCTCTCTCACTACTGACCTTTCAAGAGGAGTTTTTTATTTTATTTTATTTTATCTTTTGTATCAATGGACGAAGTATTCAGCATTTTTACTCTCTTTAAGGTCTCATTACTTGGAAAGAAAATGAAGCTGAGATCTTCACCTTCGTAGGTCTTTCTAGCTAAGATCTACGCAATCAAGAAATAGTTAATAAAGGAAAAACGTAAAATAATATATGAAAGTAAAGAGTAAAAAATATAAGAAATAAGGAAAATAATTTAAGGATATATAATAAAAATGAAAAAAAAAACTCATCTAAGATACAAAGTTGTTTAAAATATAAAGCATTGAAGTAAGAGACAGAACACAAAAAATCCACCAATCCAATTCTCGTCCATTCGAGAATTGGATTGGTCTACTACACGTTAAGTCCCCCCTAACTAAGGGTTTTAGACAATTAATGAAACTCGCTTGCTACCCACTCTGCTGCATCCCTAAGGTCAACTATTTTATGCCTGTAGATGTGTGTTTTCACAGGACCGGTTTGTCCGTTTGGACGAATGAAAAACCCAAGTTTCCGGGACAAGAAACCCTCTACCTCTGAATCAGACTGGTTAACTTACCTCTGATTGAGAATCCCTGATAAAGGTTCTTACTTCCTCGCGTCCTAGACGGAAGCGAGGTTCGAACTCAGGTCTTTGCGACCAAAGTATCCTGTTGAAACCAATTGAACTACAGATGCTCTCAAAGCAAAAAAAAAAAAAATGTCGGAATAAAATAACACACACACACACACACACACACACACACATTTGGATCTTAATCGGAACTACTTGGCCGAGAAGAAAGTGCTTCCTCTTCTTGAACCAAGAAACTGCGAATTTCATCCCTAGCGCGAGATCACTGTTGCGCGCTTAATGGAAGCCTGGAGTGACTCGAAAAAAAGTTCCATGTTTAGTCTCTGGAGTTTCCGGATTATCTCATTCTTAGAAGCTAATAACACTGTTGTAATAGGTTTATAAACTTTCTTGAGTGGAATTCACATAAACAACAATTATACCTTCACTTGAAAAATCTGTATATACGTTCTTCACGTCGTAGATGGATTCGAATTCAAGTCGTTCTAACCAAAAAAAAAAAAAGAAAGAAAGAAAGAAACAGCGATACAAAGAAAAAATAATTCAAAAGATACAGAAACAGACAAACAGAGAGAGAGAAACAAAACGAAAAGCATATTGAAACAGAAAAAATAACAAAACAGAAACTTGTAAATATGACTTAGAAGATATTAAGCAAACAATAAAAAATAAGCACAATGATTAAAAAAAAAACAATTATTAATGATGACACAAGCTATCCGGAGAGAAGCAAAGAATATTTGGTGGAATTCAATGTTTATTTAATTAGTGGTAGCGCATGGGCAATTTTGGGATTTCTCATGCATCAAGTAGGTGACTGACTCACACGAAAAGCAGAGCATTATGACCTGGGTCCTCTTGAGTCACGCGAAAGGGAAACAGACTTAAAGAGAGGAAGTCGTTAACCTGTATCACAGAAAACCGGAGCCTCGAACATCCGGAGGGAGGCTGTTCGGAGACGAGTGAGATACGGCATGGAACGTTACGGTACAGCTAATTAGCGAGCTTGGAACGTTCGGATTCCAGATTAAAGCGAAGAAAGACAGCTAATAGGCTTAGTACAGTAGATTTATTTCTAGATATATAAAGACGGTGTGGGAGTTTCTATTGCATCGCTATAATAAGTCGTGTTACGTCATTTGGTAGAGCACTAATCGTATCCATTCTTCACATATGTGCAGCATACAAATGAGACAAAAAGCTAAAATAAAGTGTCGCCACCAAAAGCTGATAGCTTATCAACTTATATAACTGAGTCCTCCTAATGTGTGTGTGCGCGCGTGCGCAAAGGTTAACATTAAGATGTTATCATTCTTTCTGGTTTTATTGTAGTATCTGATGCAGTCTCGATATTTTTATTCACAAAAATGGATCAGTCGCAGAATCATACTTACATGCAAAAAAAAAAAAAAAAAAAAAAAAATCACGTGTCATTGATGTCCACAATTTCCTTATTTTGAGGAGGCTACTGAGTCGTTGAAACTAGTTGATAGTATCATTAATATATCTTATATCTAAATATATATATATGTATGCGCCGTTTATTTAGGCCACCTATGCAGCACTGCAGTTACCAAGGACATCACGACATTTGCTCATCAACTGAAAAGAACTGGGTTATTTGGAAGCTTCGGATTCCGTCTAGAATGCGAAAAACCTTAACAGGGGTTTTTCAACTTGAAGAGTAACTCACCTTCAAGCGTTTTTTTTGTCCTCAAAACAGGAAATGCAGTCAGAAGAACACGCAATTAACAGACGAATACACTAGCTGATAATATTATTTACTTCGCACATAATTCCAAACAATCCAACACAGTGCATCCAATAAGGATATTTTTACCAATTTGTAGTGAAATCGTTTCAAACAAAATCTCATGAATGTCAAAATATACCTACTTAGAAAGTGGTATATAAAATTCTTCTGCAGTTTGGGTTATTCAAGATGCAAGCGGTTTTTTCTTTATAGCTAATAGTTGAAAATTTATTATCTGGTGTTAATGCAAGGCATAAGGATTGCTAGGCAAAATGAGAATTAAAAAAATACCGGAGAACCACAGATTCTCACTCACATTACACTAAACGCATTTGTGATTCTCGCATCATGGTGGTTAACAACATTAAAGTTAACCACCATGATGTCAATCACGTGAAACAAAATCATGAAAGTCAATCACGTGAACAACATCAACGAGTAATTTGCAAAGTATTTTGGTGGATGGTGTTGCTAACTAGATGCTTTCCTCTTTGGTAGTTTCTTTCATAGTTGACAAAACCTGTGGGATTTATGGCCTGATATTTATACTTGTGGGCAACAAAATTGGTGGATGAGTATAAATAGAAAGTTGAATGTGAGACGATAATACAAAATAGTTTGCAACCCCGCTAGTTTCGTTGCCATGGAGACATGGAAGCATATAATTCCAAACAATCCAACCCAGTGCAGTCCAATAAGGATATTTTTACCAATTTGTGTAGTGAGATCGTTTCAAACAAAATAACACAATTATGTACTATACAAAGGATAAAAACGGTTCTGAATGTTTAATCCTTTATAGTTTCTCGTGGTTTCCCGATTGCATATTTTAGAGAGAAAGCATTATGTTAACCCCCCCCACACACACACACCTTCAACAACTCTAGAACCTTGTTTAATTTCTTACTTTTGTTTTGAAAAAATATAAAATGTCTGATTCTTCATGGTCAACCTTCCTGTAGGTATTTCCTAGAATTGAATTCGTTAAAATTAAAAATGGCGATTTGAGCCATAAGACTTGACTGTTATGACTGTTCTACGCGTGGTCGATCACTTCATCTATTGTGTGAGAGGAAAACCATCTGAGTCTTTTTGTGAGAAAAAAACCCTTACAACCTTCCTTCTGAGAAAGCTAACTAATCTTCATTTGAAATAGTCTTATAAAGGTTATTTGTGTATTACTACCTCTAGGTAGGATTAAAATCCATCTTTCGAAAGAGCTTATGTCACATCGTCCTTCCAACTACTATGGAAGCTGATTCGAAAGCATTACTCCTAAATCAGCTTGGTAACATCATACCACTGAGCTATGGACATCTCACTGGTTTCGTTACCATAGAGACATGGAAAAATAATGCCTAATCTCTTAACGGTCTTCTGAAGTATAACACAAACGATTCTATTCGATTCTCGTCGAAGACTTGAGGAACTTGAGGATCTTCCTCAGGCATAGCCTGCGACACTCTTTCCCCCCCAGCGGCAGGCTAGGCGATAGGTCGGTTGGGAGTGGTACTAACAAGAAGTCGCATCTAAGTAACTCGCGGATCCTGCATAAGAAGCGGGAATAACGCGTAGTGAAAGAAGAAGATAGTATTTGATTATATATATATATATATATACACATATATACAGATGTATGTGATTTTTATACAAATATGAGAGAGAGAGGCCACCTAGTGGAACGACGGTCTCTGTAGCTAAAACAGCCCAGGCAGCCCCTACGGAAAGATCCAAATTTAAGTACTAACGATATTGTGAACTTTAATTTATGGTACAGTTTCTCAACATAGCTTTACTCTCGTATTGAAGTATAGAAATTCAAATAAGCAATGCAATCTGCTTTATTCCAAATTCGATTTAACCATTCAGAAATGAATTCGAATGCAACATTTCATTACCCGCAACAGCATGTCGATAAGTAGCAAAAAGTAATTTTGTGAACGGTGTCCTGGTCTCATTTGACTACTTGTATTGAAGTGGCTCGTCCAAAATCTCTCCATATAGAACTGAACTTAAAAGATATTGACATTCTCTGAGTGAGGAAACGAGGAAGTTGATAATTCTTATTCACTTATTTACAGCTGCTATTCACGCGAATGAATAGCTTTTAGTCTCAACCATACATATCAGCAGGCGAAGCAAAGGATGAATGCTTCTTTGCCTAGGGCACATTCTGTCTCGGGAGTAGGCAACAAGAGACGGTCCCTATTTAACTCGGCGTTCAGGTCATGAAATTCCATTCTTAGCGGCTGACCCTACATTCTAAACACATCAACGCGAAAACCGGTCCTTTCCTGGTTCGCCAAGGCCATTTTTTGTTTTAATTTTTCTTGAGCGAGAGAGAGATGAAATGGATGCTGATGTTGGAGTACCATGAATCATGGCAATCTGGCGTATTTCATCATTACTCGGGAACGAACATAAAGGAGCGGAACGAAGTTTCATTACGTCAGGACAGGTTCGGAGAGCAAGGTGGACAATCTGGCGGATAAACAACCGGAACACTACAAATCTGAGATAAACGAAAAAAAGGAAACCCTTTCCGTGTTGGGTTAAAGGTCCGTTTTATCGAAAACTACTTTAGCGATGGGTTTAGCTTCCACTTTAGCCTTCGTTCCTTCTTACCAATCTTAGTATTTTTAAGAAAAAATAGTGGAAAAGATGGAATTCAGAAACTAGAAGACTGTTCTCGTATTCTGTTCGCTTACAACGAAAACGCAAAATGCTATTTTGTATTTTCTCTGTATATCAGTCTCGCTTATGTCAGTCTCTCTCTTTCTCTCGTGGTGCTTGTCCATAGCGAACAACCTGTCAGGTCGTCCAGGGTGCACACACCCTTGTAAATGGCGTCTAATTAATATGGCAAAGCCGTACGCATTTCCTTTTTTTATCTCTCCCTACATCTTTACTTCTCCCATCCTTTCGTCGTATCTTATACACGTGTGTGACGTCGATTCACATTTAGATAACAAAATCCAATGCGAAGCAATTTGTGTGGAGACTCATTCCATGATTGTCCAATTTGGTGTCGTCAACCTTCCTTGCTGAATTAATAAGCTAATTTTCATTTTCATTAACTTTAGAAATTGCTGCTATTTTTTAACGTCTTGCACATTTAAAATCAAGTGATTTTAAATGCTAATACGATAAATTTTTTTCATATATTAAAATGCACTTAATATTTGTTTTTACCTCCATTGTTATTTAATGGACCATGGTTAGTGCAGAAGTTAGCTTGCTTGCAAAAAGTGTCCAAATCCAGTTACGTTTTTTTTTATTTATAAAAAAAGGTGTCCTATTTGTTGCCAAATCAAGTATTCTAAAATCAGCAATTATAAGTCATTTCTTTGGATTTGCTGCAAATTTCCTTCTAGAAAAAAAAAGTATTATTTAAGGATTAAGGATTCAAGAAAGGTTCTTATATGCATCTTTTTTTCTAAGTGCAAAAAGATCATGCTTAACATAATTAAAGTCATTAATTTTTAGAATGTCCTGTGTAATGCATATTGAACGCGGTTACGTCATGCACCAGTCTGACGAGGAAGATTCTCAGAAATATCTTCATAGAATAAGAATTTTCTTCCTGCAGAAGAGGCATATCAGAATTGACGTTTAAGTAGTTTGGATATATTGATATTTTTGTACGCGTCACATAAAATATTAATTGTGATTTACAAATAATTATGCACAATACAGTTTACTTCTTTTTATATAAACCTTCTAACATTCAAATTAATAAAAATGCAAAATTCTTTTTTGTATAAATATCCAATTACTACAAAAGTGAACAGAAGACCTTGTATTGAATTCGTTAAGATCAAAAAGAAAATTAAGTTGCAGTAACAATTATTTATTTTTATTTAAATTCAAATGTTTCAAAAATTATCGATAAATAAACAAGCCTATTCACGCAATCTTAACTCAATTCATTAATTGGAAAATTAGTTTGTTTCGTCTTTAAACTGTTGAGTGAAAGAAGTTTTCAAGCATTGATCTAATTTAAACGCTAATCTTGATTTAGTTATTTAAGCAGAATGTGAGAAAAAAAGATCATCAGAAGAAGTGCTTTCTGCAAGATGGTAGGAAAAAACCAGACGAAGATGATGATCTAGGTGTAGTGAAGAAGTACTTTTTCTCCTACGTATATTAGGCCTAATGGACAATTACATTCGTATTAGACATGGCCTATTACGATTTGAAACCGTGACCACCTCGAGGATAAGGCGGTTAGCCCTATGCCTCCAGGTGTGTCCTATGTCTGTAGATGCGTGAGTTCACGGGCCGTTCTGGGGGACGAAAAACCCGAGTTTCCGGGTGAAAAAACCTCTACCTCCGTATGAGACCAGCTAACTTACCTTTAGTCTAAAGAGACCAGTAAAGGTTCCTCACGTCACTGACGGAAATCGAACCCAGGTCTTTCCAACCAAAGGGCTTCGTCTATAAAGATTGAGCTACGGAGGCTCTTTTCTAACCATCGTGGTGTCCTAACAGATAATAGACCGATATGGAGAAAGCGTGTTCATAAGTTATTTATGATGTATAATATCACATAGTACTATCATTTTTAATGATCATGATGGTAAAACCATTGTATTAAAACAGTATGTTTGCCAAGTCAGCAACCATATTCCCAGCAGCCTCAGACAGCACCATCAGTACCTACTACTTCTGGTGCTCCAGCTGGAGCACCAAGCCATCAAACTGGAGTTGTGGCCCTTTTACATAGAAACTTTACGTGCTTCACTTTAAGTGAAGCAGGTAGTTTCCGTGATGATTTGGGCTAAAAAGTTAAAATTGTTGGCAATATAATGCTTTTCATATTAGGTTATTACATAACTATCCTATTATTTTTTGAAATAAACATATTGCTTACATTGCATTGCATCATTTACGCACACACACACACACACACACACACACACACACACACACACACACACACACACACACACACACACACACACACACACACACACAGAATTTTGTATTCTTCAATACTTGTATCAGATAGCAAATTTCCTCCGCAAGTGCCCTTTGTTCTTTGACTGTAGCAACTCTCTCTCTCTCTTTTTTTTCTCTCTGATTAAGTCGATTGGATGAGTGTTGGTTAGTCGAAAATAATCACTGTTTGTGACACAACAATGTTTCATTTTTTTTTTTTTTTTTCATACAAGAGTGAAAAATTACAGAGAGAGAGATGAATGCTCGAATGGCGAATTTGATTCAGTTCTGAATTGAATCTATAAAGTTTATTTGTTTTCATAAAAATAACACATATCTCACACAAACCATGGTGGCAGCACCATATTTCAGAGAAATCAGAAAACTGCGCACTATAATAGGAAGAGGTCCTCAAATCTTTGGTTCCAAAGAGCATTATCAACTAAGCTACGGAGAAAGTTCAGAAAGTCTGCCTTGTACACTCTCTGAAATCCTGATTAATCGTTTTCACATCGGCACGAAATCGCTACCACGGTACGAAATTATACGAAATCGCTACCACGATTTCGTATAATCTTTGTTAGCTTCCTTTGGTCCCCTTTAGTGTTTGCTTCCGGTGTGCGTTTAATGCCTGAGGCGACACCCACCCATTTCTATCGGCTGATAATGTTGTCTACAGTTGAATCTTCAGCGATACGATATTTTACCAACGTCCTCAAAGGATAGGCTAATATCATATGCCACAGTCCTATAATAATGCTTTTTTTTCACGCGACATTCACAATTTACAGATGTACAGTGAAATCAATATCACATTCATATCATATCAAATTCATATACTCAGCAGCAGCAAATTACCGAAGATGAGTAAGAAAATGAAAGAGAATAAATTCAGTTATGTATGAATAACACAACCATCTTACACGTGCGATTGTGAATCTCCTGGTATGCCTATTGATTTCGCCAGAGTGGCGGTTACTCAGTACAGTACTCTTATATGGTGGGCCTACTCTTCGATATATTTTCAGCACTGAGTTAACCGGTTTCAGGCTATGGTTTTCTTCCGGGAACTCCGATTTTTCTATCAAATATATGTTTATTTTTTGTCTTTTTCCATAGTTCAGAAATCCTGTCCTAGATACCAAAATGGAGTGAATTACTCTTGCTAGTTCAGTGCTCCAATGTCCGCGCGGTTAGCCTAGTGGCTTTGCGCTTCGCAACCATATGCCTGGGGAAGGAGTGTCCTGGGTTCGATTCCTGTCGCCGACGAGAAGGAACTTAAGGATCTTCCTCAGCCATAGCCAAGTTAGCCGGTCTTGGGCGTGGACAGCAGGGTTTTTCCATCAGTTTATATGGGGGTTTTCATCCCGCAAGCAGGCAAACCGGCCCCGTGAGCACACGGATCTACAGCCAAAAATACTACTTAACCCCTCGTGAAGGGGATCAACTCGCCCCAATAGGGACGGGGGAGAAAAGGGAGAAAACTCCATATGAATAAATAAATAAAAGCGCTCCAATAAGAAGCAGTAGATTCACGCAGAACAATGAGTGATCTTTGGTTCTGAGCAATTTGGAAATGAACTTCTGGAATTTGATTTCTTTCTGTTTAACTATCAGGTCCAAGACAAAACCCTGAAATTCAGTTGGTGTTAATTCAACTTAATAAGCTGAATTAACTGGGAAAAATCGGCAGCATTTTTTCTATTTTTAGACACTTTTTTCCGAACTTCTAAAACTTAGGATAACACTTTTTCCGATACACAGGATACAAGATATTCAAATGAAATTAAAATAAAACGTTATAATTAACTTTCTACTGTGATTCTAAGATCTTTATGGAATTTCCTTGTCTGTCTCAGGTCATCTAATTTGCGGTTCTCGGCCCAATAATGCAAGATAGTGCATTATTGTTTGAGAAAGGATCCAGCGTCATACTGCCATGACGTCATAACTTTCAGACACCTGCTAAAATCATCGCTGCCATCGCGAATGAGCGCGCAGTAGGTATAGCAAGCAAATTCGATATCCTGTTGAATATCCACAAAATATCGAATATGGACAACTCTATCATAAAAGATTTTGGTTAAATATTTATTTGAAGGGTTTTTTTTTTTTTTGCTACAAAAAAAAGATAATTATTCCACAGACGTTCTGAAAACATTTACGCAAGCAAATCAGACTAGAAAACATCCGACTTCCAATCTTATTTAAAAGAAATCTTTGTCATATATATATATATATATATATATATATATATATATATATATATGACAAAGAAATCTTTGTCACACACAAATACACACACACACACACTACGGGGGATCGGCTCCCCCTCTGGCGCCTATCCCCCCCCCCCCCCGAGTTCCGGGCTGGTAAGCCGGTAAGACAAAAAAACGTGACATAAAAACGCTTCAAATTTTGGCTTATCTTTTTATATATATAGAATATACATATATATTAAAATTATAATTAATATCATTTTCATCGTTTCGATTTATACATTTGCTAAGAGTCAAAATGGGATAAAATAAACTAAATCTAATTTAGGATATTTTAGAAACATTAACGTTAACCAAGTTAAAAAAAAATAAGAGCAAGAAAAAAATTGTTTCGTCAGTGTGCATGCTCAGAAATTTTCCTTCAACTTTTATTCGAATGTATATTTAGCATTTAAATAAGTTTAAAAAAATAGCTATGTTGAGCGGATCTCAGAAGTAGTCATGAATTGTCGTAATCTAATATTTATCCATTTCTAGTCTCATAGGCGCATTTTAACAAATTCCATAAATATTAAAATACCGTACTTTATTTCTAAGAAAACGTTAATTGAAAAGAATGAGTTACATTAACGTGAACTCGCTACTGCTAATTTACTAAGGCAGTTTTCCAAGAACACTGTCTATTATGTCGTCTTAGAATTAGAAACGGTAATGCTCAAAGCGATTCGAATTTATTATAAATAAATTCGAATCTTACCCAATCAGAATAATCCGACTGAAACTAAAATTGAAGACAAATTTTAGTCTACATCTCAAACGACAAACTTTATTAAATTCTATCCATCCAAACATGTTGAGATCGAACTATGTTGAAATATTAAAATTACAGAGAGAATGTATTAGAATTGATACAACAAAATAAATATACCCGTGGATTTCTTTTTCTCTTTTGTCAATAACAAGCTTTAAATTAGGCTTTTTATTTATTTATTTTTATATTTTTTTTACTTATAGATGTTTTAAAACTCTCTTTATAAGACATCGAGACTATTTAAATATTATTACGACAAAACGAACACATGCGCTCAAATGAAAAATTATTGATGATGTTGTTTCAAGAAAAAAAATCACTATTTATTGGTTTTATTTTTATTTATTTGGTTTTGTGCTAAATCTATAGCACATTAGTACCGTTGCTGTGTTAAGGATTAGGATATCTGAAAATCCTGCTTCACAATGACCAAGAATGGAACTTTTTTTTATTAAGATTCAGAAATCCACCGTGCGATCAAATTCATCTCCCACTAAAAGGCGTTCACAAAATTCAAGTGGGATTTGACCTCAAATCCTGATGGTTGGAGAAGGAATACACTGTCCACTTACCAACCAAGACGACAAGACCGACTGAGCCAAGGGGACTCTCTCGCTGTTTTGATCCGAGCAATAATAATTTTACTTCACAAATTTAATGTAAAAATCTCAGTACATCTGAACCAGCAGACAAACAAAACGACTCCAACAGATGATACACATTTTGCGAAACTTGGTTAATAAAAAGTGAGTAAACTGTCAATCGATTTTTGTTTTGTTTTTTAAATACACTTTTTATATACCTTTTCTAAGCAATGAATTCATTATTAAGTTATTGATCAAACTGGCTTGGTAAAGCTGATAATTTACTAGTTGAAGACCACTTTTAATTCTTACAATTAATATGAAATGCATCTTAAATTGTGTAATCAATAATTGTTTTTGTCACGTGAATAAATTTGGTTAAAATTTCACCTGATTTAATAAACATATTCGTGCAAAAAATAGGTTCAGTGGTATGTTTGACGATTATATTTCAACAGTTTACAATGTTGCATTTTTTTCATTATGAACGTGAAGTACTCAAAAACAAAATTCAGTAACATCTTTGTAAATCTAGGGACTAGCACATCACACAAATTTCAGTTAATTACTGACTATAAAGTTTTGATTAATTATTTAAAAATCCTGGAAATGGAAATATTCTTATTACAAAACTAGAATCAGGATTAGAAAAATGCTGAAATACACAACATCTGTTGATGATGCTGTATACAGTATACCTGACTGCCTGCTAATAGGTAACTGTTGCCATTGAAATGGAAGAAATTGAGTAAGTATTATGATACTCAAGCAAACAAATAAAACATCATTTATTTTATAGATAAATATAGGATAGGGTAAGTATTACTGATTGTACAATTTTTTTTCTATCTAGAAGGTGGGGTCTAAGTTGGCCGTTTAAAGTTTCATCGGACAGCTTTAATTTTACTGTGTTGTGCCATTGAATGATGATTTTTTCTAAAATAAATGAGGATACAGCATTTCTTAAACTCATGCATAATTATGAAACTCTAATTGGTACGGTGATAACTGATAGCATATAAGTAGGCCTAGCGAATGATCGATGCGTAAATGTTTCTAATCTTCTATTTCATTTGCAGTTCTAGTAGTTCTTTGCAGAACAGCGTAAGGCTATCTCTTCAACCCCAGCAAAATCGTTTTGTCATTGCGAAACTCGCTGCTTCTAGATTGGCTTCAGTTGCTAGTGTTGGTTTCTACGCTGATTATTATGATTCTGGTCGTTTTCGCTACCATTCCGAGCATTCTGAAGTCAGAGTGGGAACTTGGCTCATTTGGTGAACGGCATTAGTTCCACGAAGAAAAAAAAAATCTCTGAGGTGGCGATGATGCCGTAAATTCGCCTACAGAGAAATAAAGACTGTGTCTTGAATTTTGGTTAAATGAGGGGAAAAAATCAGTATGAATGTGAAAGCAAATGAACTTCGAGCATTCCCATAAAAATGAAATTAAAATGCCTAAATTAACTTGAATAATAGAGTACACACAATCATAGTATTAAAAAGAAATTTTAGGGGTTCTAAATATAATAAGTAAAATATTTAAATCACTGCGTGATTTACAAATTTATTTATCTATTTAAAGTTATATAAAATTATTTGAGTCGAATTATGAAAATTTATGCTTGCTATAGTTTCTATTAAATGTTAGCCTTATTAATGAAATAAAATCTTTTATTTAATAAAAGTCGATTGCATGCACAAATTGTCAGTGTAAAATAAACGTGATTACCTTTTTTTCAGAAATAAGATTATAATTTTAGATTATAAAATAATAAATAAATAAATAAAACAAATATGTTAATGACTTTTATCCCCCGCCCCAAGGGAGTAGGAAAGGCAGTGTAGCCGAAACTAACTTTTGAAGACTGGAAGGCAGCCAATTTCCACCCTTAGCCAACCGAAGATGGTTCGTTCATAACTATCAATGATTTTAATAAACAATGTGAGTTTTGCGGTCGATTTTCTTGAGTTACTGGATTAAGAACCAGCGATTCACAGAAAAAATAAACCCTACTTGTTCATGACAAAGATCGACTAACTCGGAAACCGGAACAGTGTCTTTCTTCAACAATTAAAACAATAAAACCAGTAACGTAGCAGCTTCAAAGTCGTA
This sequence comes from Typopeltis vanoorti, assembly GCF_054136105.1. Taxonomy (NCBI): domain Eukaryota; kingdom Metazoa; phylum Arthropoda; class Arachnida; order Uropygi; family Thelyphonidae; genus Typopeltis; species Typopeltis vanoorti. Next base: position 164,362,045 of record NC_143549.1, on the reverse strand, counting down.
ATTTTCCTTTCTTTCCTCTCCTTTACAACGGCGCCTTCCATTTTGATCTATTTATGCGGAGATTGTGAGGGACTGTAAAACGACATCAGAAACCCAGTTGATAAGCCTATCTGAATGAATTTCCCGAGAAACCTGTAGCGATGTAAGAATGAACGATATTCTAAATTTGATAAATCGTATCGTTTAAACTAAGCAACATTTAAAATGTCTGAGAGGAAGGAAAAGGGAAGAAACAAATTTGAGAGTTGCGCTGTTATTTTAAGGGTTCTAGTTCTTTCATTAATTGAAAAAATGAAATCCTTTGGCGGCCAAAGAAGAGATGGAGGGAGCTGGTAGAAGAGGGCTTGAGGATGAAGAACTTGGATGTGGTGACAGCCCAAGACAGGAAGGTGTGGAGGAGATTCATTATCAACAGTGACCCCACTTAAGTGGGAGAAGCTGCAGAAGAAGAAGAAGAATTCTTTCATTAATTGGATATAGTACATTAATTGGATATACTCAACAATACTCGTATTGCGTATTGTTGAGTATATCTATCAAATGAATTGTCTCTGAATTAAAATGTATTAAAGAGGATAGAATTTTGGCCTTAATCATTTTTTCCATCAAAAACTATAAAAAAATATTCACTCTAAAAGTAGTAATTCAAGTTTAGCTTTGCTATTTCGTAATCTTCAAAAGACCACTGCAATCAATTTAACTGAATTAGCAGAGAAAGAATGGCAAACTCTACTTCTCTAACAGTTTTTAAAAAAAGTACGAGATGATATCTTATAAAGCACATTCAAAGATAAACAGTTCATAGAAGAAACTGCAGTAAACGACATTATATTAGATATACTGTTGAAAGAACTATTATTATATTCATCACTTGAGTTTGGGCTAGATAATAACTTTCATGAGAGGATTTTTAAGTGCTTTTGAAACTTGCAATTCTCTCTCTCTCTCTCTCTCTCTCTACTTTCCTACAATATTCACTACTAAGAATTTGAAGATAAACATGACATTTGAAAAGATTTCGGAATAAATCTATCATCAAGCATCTGTAAGACGAATTAATGAAATTGATGGTTTCAAAGATGTACAGAAAAGAAGATCTTAACTCGAGGATATTTGACTTGCAATGATAAACAGTCTCAATTTATCAGGTTGCTTTGATCACAAATGTGTACTCGCCTCTTCTTATAAGACAGCCAGCAGAGAAAGGTACGCTTTCTTTCCTCATAAAGTAAATACAGGACAGGAGTGGCTATACTGCCCAGCTATTGGTGGTAGTTAGAAAAGGAAGGGGGGGGGGATTACTCATGCAGAAGAAATGAGTGATTGTTTGTGAACCGACGAAGTATAGTACAATTTGCATTGATATATCGGTCCTAAGAATCATTACCGAACACTAAAATCACGTCATATGATGATTGCAAAATGTTAATAACTAATTAACATTTACAAAACTAACCCCACGTTTCACTAGCTTAAACTAGCATTTTCCAGGAAATATTTAAAATTATACTGTAGAGTAGCTACATAATTACAAGGTCCAACAAAGTAATAATACTTTCTGTATGAAGACGATTCTTGTGAGGAAAGAGTCTCAGATTGATTGACAGGACAGCAGAACTATAGCTATAAGAGGATCTTGAATGTTTAGGACATTTCCAAGAAAGGTTTTTCTGCTTCAAATTTATTTGAAATTTTTTTCTGGTTTATGAAGTGGATCACAGTTTATCGCATTCTTGGAAGATCCTTTTATTTCTGATTAATTGTTCTTCCTGTATTTTTTTTTCTCCCTTAAAATACTGAAAACCATCCTGGTATGAAATGACTTATACTCTAGAAGCGACGTAAAAGTCCTTGGTTGCTTCTTGATTTATTTGAGGCGTTGTCAAAATTTCCTTGTTGACCTATACACGGCTTTAATATGGTAAGAGAATGCTCTGTTCTTTTTTTTTGGGGGGGGGTGTGCTTTTTGATACAAGATAAGAATGTGATATTTGTGTTATCCGAATGTGGAGTGCAAGATTATATATTTGCTGTTTACCAATTTAATGAGTATTTCTCTATTTTATTCTAGCTTGTCGTTCATTGTATAAAGCCAATTGTGAAATGGAGGTCCGTTAGGAATTTTTTGCAGGCTTGGGAAATGGGGAGAAAATGGTACAGAAGTCGTCCATATGTCTTAGATTTCTTGACTTTAGTTGGGGCTGATTATACGCTTGAGGTTTCAAAGAGAATTCCATATGTCGAGTTGCAAAGGAATAAGTCGTTGCTACAACATAACGTTCTTTATAAAAATAATCAAGCCAGTTAAAGGAACCCGTCTTTAGGCAGCACTGAGCATAACATCAGAAAAAGTATCTCTGAACTGCATTTAGAAATTGATGTCCGAGCGTGTTCATGAAGCCCAGTTACAGTTTCTGGCTGAAAGTCACATATCCCGTTTTCAAAATTGTCATACAGTATCAAAATTATCATTTAGTAAGGTGTATTGTTGTAGTTCACGAACTGACTATTTCTACAGAATGCGAATTTTTTTCCCGTTTGAAAGAAGATAAAAAAATGGTAAAAATGTAACCTATTTGAACTCTAGAAATTGAACTGGCGACTTTTCCCAGGCTTCTTTAGTACTTCGTTTCATGTAAGAGATGACCTTGACCACTTGGTATTTTAATACTTTGTGAATGATGAAACAGTTCTACGTCCCCTGTCCCACTTTCGTTCTCTTTCATGGATTTATGTTTTTACCAAAAGCATTACAACACCGACACATTCCATTTGACTCACAGAATATCAAGTATGGCTTATATCAGTATGAGAAAGATGGATCCACTGATTTCTATAGGTAATCCGTTCGACACATTTCCATACTGATGCAAATGATGAGCAAACAGACGCCAAAATCGCTTTGCCATCCCTTCCAGTAACTGTTGAATCCTAGAAGGGGGGGGGGGGGAATAATAATGACTAAGGGGAATGAAAAACTTCAGGTCTTTACTTTTCAACGAACTGTTGGCGCCAAGAGACGGCAGGTATACAATGCGCCGCGGATGGAGTCTTCAAACCGACCTGTGAAGCTGGCGTCTGGACGACTGGATGACACTTGACCCACAGAATAGCAGCCGAAAGTTCCGATAACATCGCCCAATAAGTCCCTCCATTTTCTCCTCTTCTCTTTGGTTTCCGCATCGCTGACTACATTCACAGACAACAGCCATAAGCCGTCACCAGTTAACTGAAGGGGAAAAAATGAAAGGAAAAAAAATGAAAAAGAAAAGCAGCCGCAGAGTGTAGTAAACCTGATATATCAGTAGCGACACCGAATAAAGGGGGAGTTACTTGTTAGTTTCCAGTGCTGCGGCTCATAAAAAATCATTCTGTTCTCGTGTTGTGGTTGCTTCCGCAATCCTGGGTCCTCTTCTGATTGTGTGCGACTGATGGGAAAGTTTACTTAAGGGGTTAGTTTAAAGAAGCAAAGCCTCTTAAACGATCTTTTGCTGTTCCCTTATCTGAATTCCAGCTTATCTTCAGAGTGTAGATTCAGAATATTGAAACATTCAGTATTATTCAGATTAGAGTCGACTTGGAAAGGAAAGTCCTATCGGAAAAGAATTCAGAGAAACGAACAGAAACGATTACCTGTTGTGATCGATAATCATGATTAATAAATGTATAGTTTCTGACATTTAATTTTAATTTTCACTGATTTTTTTTAAAAGTCATGCGTTGCTACACTCAAGGGAATACAAAGGAGGTTCAAAACTCCTTCAGAAGGATGCATACCACTCTTCTTCGTTTCTATAAATCTAATTTGCGCTATGGGGAGACCTTTAATCCAGAGAGTTTGTTCTCTGTTGTCAATGGGTGTGTTTTCTGGTCAATGTGTTTATTTAACAGGAGGAAAGACTCAGCTGTTACCATACGAGATCGGCTAATTCGCCTTCGTTTGAAAAGCTTTCACATTATAGTCGGGATTCGAATTCAGAGTTTCTCAAATAAGTGAGATAAATTATGCTATGGGAATGCATTAGTTCAATTTCCTTATTTATGGTAGATATACTGCATCTTTTAATATTAGTTCTCATATACTCAAATGTGCTCCCAACAAAATTGTAAACAAAATTATGATCTTGAACAAGATCGTAATTGGATGAGAAGCACAGAAAGTCATCACGTGATAAATTGCTGGCTAAAACCCCTAATGTTGATAGTAACACTTCACTTTTATTAATAACAATAAAGAGAAGAGTATTCAGATTTAACTGAAATGATAAGAAATACAAAAACTGAATTTCTTTAAATTGAATAATATTTTGAAATAATTTGAAACATCCCACTGGTAAATTAAAGAAATGCATTCATTTTTTTATTCGACGAATTACATGAATTTCATTGATATATGCATCAATTATATCTTAAGTGACTTATTATGAATGCCAAAATTATTCTACGATGCATTTTCACTTTATAAAGTATTATCATGAGCATTCTGAGGATTTTTGAAATCCGATGTAACTTGCTAAAATGTAAAAATCAGTCTCCTGATAAATCAGTCTACTTTGTAATTTCTAGAGCATGAAAATTAAATAAAATATTTAAATGTTATTGCCTCATAATTCATTCAGTGTATGGCGAATTGGGGTCTGCAGACTTATGAGAAACCGCGAAGATTCGCCCAAGGCAGTGATGATGGGAAACCTATGGTACGACAATGGTACCAAAATGCATTAATAACATAAATTCTGCATTCAACACAAATTGGGAGAAAGAAGAAGCTGTAGCGTTCATTCAGTTGGATGGAGAAACTAAATTGCCACTTCGTTTTATTAATTATCATGTAAATTAATAATTATAAAAGATGCCGTAATTTATTTTACGTAATAATGCAAACATATCCAATTCTGCATTTGCATTGATTAAAGAAGGGAATTTTCTATTTAATTGCTCTTTTTTTAAAAAAAAATCACATTCATTTCCCTCTTATTTTACGCTTATATTTATTATACGAAACATAAAATGTAAAAAAAAAAATATTTATTAACTTAGAAATATTAAATCCGGTTATTATCGTAGCAATAATGGAGAACTCTTTATTGTGTCCATATAAATCACGGGAGAAGCGTAAACATAACATAACATACCGCTATGAACAGAAATGATATCTTGTTTCGTAACTTCATCTGTAATAACTGCATTACGAAAATTTCTTCTAATTTCTAATAGAAAGTTGTAGACATAATGAAGAGGTCTTTGCTGTTATCTGATTCTGCTTTCCGGTTCATCCCGCTTAGGGTGCGTAAGCTCCACATTCCCTGTTATTCTCTTCAAACCACATGTACACAATCATTGCTTTGTTATATTAAGCATTATTATTTGTAGGCTGACATAAGGTCCGGGCCATAAAAGAACCGAAACGTCGAACACGCATAACTGTTCCAAAACATCAAGGTAAGATGTAGCAAACCCGATTTCATGCAAGTTCACCACTGGACCTAATCCATACCACAAAAAGTGATCACCACATCATTAGACTGTCATCTCCAACTTTCATCGGTAGGACAACATGCTTTAACAAAAAGCATCCTGTATGAATTTTCCATACCAAACTGTCCACCACTCTGTAAAAACAAATAATTGTTAACATCTGTGCTCATTCGATTGAGCCTCAGCTCTCTGTGAAAATTCAGCGCTTTAGGTGTAGTGGAAAAGCTTATGGGATTGTCTGGTTCTTCAAGGGTGGATTCTCTGAATTAACTAGCTTCTCAACGAACTTCAGCTGCTGTCAGTATTACTTGAGGTCTACTTGGTCGTATCTCGGGATCAGTTTTGCGTGTGGGCTTCTAATCGCTCCACACGTTGTCAGCTACAGACTTAACTACGGAATGCTTAAATGCAGTGTAACATTAGTTGCAAATATTCCCCTTAAATGACACCCAGCTGAAAATCCTTTCGTGTGCTCATCGTTCGTCATAAAGATCAAAATGACTTCCAAGCAGACTTTTTAGGTTCATAAAATTTTAACGGAAAAGAACTGCTGTTACTTCTTAAAGAGTCTGCCAGTAACGAAGTTTAATATTTCTAAGTACGAAAACTATTCGATTAAAGTCCGCGCGGTTAGCCTGGTGGCTTTGCGCTACGCAACCATATGACTGGGGAAGGAGTGTCCCAGGTTCGATTCTCGTCGAAGATGTGAGGAATTTGAGGAGCTTCCTCACCCATAGCCAAGTTAGCCGGTCTTGGGCGCGGGAAGTAGGGTGTTTTCCGCCAGTTCATCTGGCGTTTTTCATCCCGCAAGCAGGCAAAACGGACCCGTGAACCCACACGGATCTACAGCCATAAATACTTACCCCCCCATGAGGTGGCTCAACTTACCCCAATAGGGACGGGGGGGAGGAAACTCCATACGAATAAATAAAAATTCGATTAAACATAAGGCATTTAACAAAGTTAAATCAAAATTAAATAGACCTGCTCTGTCGTACGTTATGAGTGCAACGAAAACAGCAAAGCTGAAACGTATATCCAAAAACTGTCACGGATAACAACTAAATGTATTCCACTCCTGTCCTACCATTGGCTTATCTGAACGCAAACAAATTGCGATAGAAGATTAAAGTAAACTATGCTTTCCAGTTGACACGTGACTAGGATTCTACTTTAGTGCGCGTGACACATGAAATGTACTCACTGTTTGAACTCCCGAAATTACATAAACGTCACTCGACTTGTTATGGATGGCCTCGCACAGACGCCACTGGGGGGGGGGGGGGAACCACCAATTAAGATGACACCCGAAACAATAGGAACGATAAGGAGACGATGGTTACACTGCAGTCACGTAACCAAGGACACCGGCAAGGGGAACTCGCTTGGAATGTTGGATAGGAGTTGCTTTAAAAGCAGGGGGTAACACGCGACAAAGTAATTTCAGTAGATGAAAATAAACCGTGTATTCAGGGGAATTTTTGCCTTTTATTAAGGCAACAGAACCGTAGCTGTTTCGAAGTATTATTTCAAAGGTGTAATTTGAAATTCAAAATTCTTTGTTTCTTTAACAAATAATAGCAGATTTTAAAAAAATCCGCTTAATATAATTGAGATGATTTGGTCTGTTTTAAAATCTTAAAAAAAAACATACTTAACATTCTTTTTCGTAAATTGTGAAAATTTGGGGGAAACTTTTCACAATTTACACTTTTCGAATTTTTCGGAAGTTCGAAAATCAGTGCAAATTTGAAAATTTTCAATTTGTACTGAATTTTCATTGTGGAATTCACTAACAAACAAATATTCAAAGAAAAGTCTTAGCGAGACCAAAGTCGACTTGATTTCGAAAAGGTATTGAAGATCACAAAAGATTAATTTATAAATTTGGATTTTTACCATAAAAAAAGCTTCTATTGGGAACTTTTGCACCCACTTACGAAAGGTTATTTGCAAGCATATAGCACATTTCGTACTTTGGGTGGGGTAAGGATTTTTTCCCTCATTTTTTTATCAATAATATATGTATTGTATTTTTAGTTTATTTACATTGTCTGGAAACCCTGCTCTAGAGACCAAACATGGAACTTTTTTCAAGCCACTTCAGGTCTTCAGTAAGCAGGCAGTACTCTCACACCGGGCGATGAAATTCATCTCCCACCTTAAACAATCACAAATATCCATGCCAGCGCGGAATTCGAACCGGCAGCCTGTTGATGGTTGGATGGGTACGCTAACCACTCGACCTAATTGGCTGATTTAGCTACCAACCAAGCAGCAATATAATATAAAAATATACATTCTCTTGGCGTCACGTATTCGATTTAATCCACTCAATTGCATCACCAAAATACAAATATCGCTTTGCGAAGTAATTTTTCCCACGGTAATTTCTATTCCATGGAAGGGAGATGATATGTATTCAACGCATAAACATGATGGTTTACATCTTGTCTCCGAAACTGTAATAATGTTATAAAAACCATTGTACTCAGTCATAAGAACAGCAGTACCCATTTTTAATTATAAACGTGTGTAAGTCAATAATGTACTTTTATTTTCATACACGGAGTTAATACACAGAGAGAGAGAGAGAGAGAGAGAGAGAGATTGTCTAGTTGGAGCACAACTGTTGCATCTGCCGCCAAACCACTTTTTTTTTTCTTTTCTTTTCTTTTTAATATTTTCCCCGTTTTTCAGTTGAAATGTAAGCACGACACCTGAGGTCAAACGCGGCCTATTTATCTAGTTGCTGCCATTTCTTCTTGACGGTAATTTGAGAAACACTGAAAAGATAAGACCACAGGGTGTTTACATTTTGACGTCCCTGAGACACTGCGGTGACACACATTTACTAAATATGCACAAATCCAATTATTACCTTGGCAACCTTTGGCTCTATCTGTATCATGTTTGATGAGGAAAAAAAAAACAAGTTAAGTTGTCATACAGGAAATGAAATGGGGCATATGTTTGCACGTTTCTGACATAACCCTTGCCATAACAAGTTACACTTTGTACGCATCATGACCTCGTAACTACATAATCGAATCGGGGCGGTGTTTAATTTTTATATTCATATAATTTAGAGAACATCCAACAGCAAAAAAAAAAAAAAAAAGCAGATAAACAAGCATTCAGAAAGAATTCAATAATAAAAACAGATAATTAATGAAAATTACATTGTCGTGTAAAGAAAATTAATTAACATGTCCTACAGGTGATTTAACTAAACGTACTAGCACACACGCAAATAAACAGAACCTCCCTTCTCCAACAAAACACGCAATTAATGAAATGTGAGAAAATTAAAAAAGAGATAGAGAGAGAGAGAGAGAGAGAGAGAGAGAGAGAGAAAGAGAGAGAGAGAGAGAGAGAGAGAGAAGATAAAGTAATGCCTCTTATTACGCGTATCGTTTTCATCACTATCTTTTTTTTTTGTTTTTTTGTCAGCACTGAGTTAGTGCACTGTGGATTTCGACCAATTCAGCTGTGGAACTGGTTTCCCTTTACTCCGTTTTCCGCTGCGCAAATATAAAACCGACCTCGAGCTCATTGATAGTACTGATATGCATGTAAAGGGGTAAAAGCATGAATTCGGGTAATTCGTAGAGGTTATTTTGTAGCCATCTTAAACGAACTTGGTTACTGGTGTAAGTCAATAAGAATAAAAGAGGAAAAAACATTTAGTACGAACCTGGAGTTCGTACTAAATGGTTTTCCTTCTCTGCATTTTCGTTGTTTTTTGCAATTCATACTTCATTAATATAAATTCTTTCATACCGTTTCACATCTTAGGCCTAAGATGTGAAACGGTTAATTATTAATAATTCGTAAACGAATTATTAATAATTAACATATGTGATATGTGTGTCCTATAAGCTGCTGAGAGAGCAAATAGCACGATCCTATAAAGTCTGCAACACGAATAAGTGAATTTATGATAACATAATTAAAAAAAAAAACTTATGAAGAGAGAGAGAGAGAGAGAGAGAGAGAGAGAGAGAGAGAGAGAGAGAGAGAAAGTACTGCAGGAATAAATATGGTTTGATGGAGCAGCAAATCATCTCGTAAAATTTGTTGCCCATGTTATGTGTATATTTCACTGGATTGTGTTCGCTCCGTTTTCCAAGAATTTTATTTTGTTTACTGAGACTCAGTATACATAACATCCCATCATTTTCGGAATTATCCACACTTTCGAGAATTCTACATTCATTAGGTTTTTTTTTTTTTTTTTTTTTTTTACTATCAGCAGTTCTTCTGTCTTATCAATCTCATATATGCTGATATTTTGTTGTAGATCAACTACGTCTTATCACAGAATGTTCATTTTTATTCAGGAATAGATATTTTTTACTGTCTGTTGTTTCCGAAGACTAGAATAAAAATATCTCTATACCGTTGAAAAAACTTTGCAACGCCAACAAATTCTATACTGCATAGCAAGAGAAACATTTATTTATTTTTCTCCTAACATCCACTTTCAAATCTTCAATTCCAGAAAACATGTGTAACAGCTGTTTTTAATAAAGCCATCGGATATAGCAATCTATCAACTCATGACAACATTCAATTTAATTGGTTGAAACAGTAACCAATCACAGCCGCTAGGTGAGCTCAAATTTTTAGCTCGCCCAGCCCCGCCTTCTCAGCGGTTTAAAAATATTAGAAAGCTAAGAATTTGACCTGCTGCGCCCTCTTTACATCTTTTCAAATGGCGCAAAGGTGTATGCATTTTGAAAGCACACCCGGACTATTAAAGCGAATGTGACACAATGTTTATTCGGTTTATAAAGAAAAGAGGACAATGAAGCATTAGTACAGTATATTATGTTCAATTTTAGGAATCTCGCGAAGTCTACAAACAATTGGAGGAGTCTTTAACGGGAATAAATGCAAAAATATAATATGGGTGATACTGATATTTCGTGGATGAACAGAGCACACCCGAAATATTCGCCCCTAATATATATATATAACCCACACAAGAGAGGTTGCAAGACTTGTACCATTTCATTGTGATACGTGTGCCTGGGCACAGCTGAAGGTTTGAGATCGTTTTTAAATATACACTAAGATGCAACAATGAATAGTCAGGAACTTGACATCTTAGTGGTCATTGCTTAATCATAATAAACGACTACAGAAGAAAAATACTATTTGAAGTATCTATATTAGGGAAAATATTTGATTTTTAGCGACACAGAAAATTTTGTTATTAAAAGGACAACTCTTTAGAGAAAAAAATTAATTTACAAAATTTATTTAAAGAGTTGTTTTAAAATTTAATTTTAAAATGTAAAAATTTTTCATTAGAATTTAATTAAAAAAGGGCACTAAATTATTTTTGCCTGACATATGAAAACTTACGACTGGTACAAAATGACTCTGTATAAAGATACTTTTTAAATATCATTGCTCGCTAGGCAGCAAAATCAAGTCAGCCTGCCATAAAGTCTGTATATTTATTCATGAAATTTAAGAAGTGACGTCATAAATTTGCCAGGAGACATTATTAAGGTAGTTCTGTAAGAACATTTAGCATAACTAATTAGATCTAAATGACACGTTCCTAATCGTAATGTTTTATTTATTTAGTCTTCAACCATTCATATCGCGAGGTTCCTCGGCATTCGCTTACTTGCAAAAAAAATGTAAGTGATGTTATCCGTAGCTAATTTCTAGCTGTCACAGTTGACCCAACAAATAGTCGAGAGTTATCCCCCTCCTTTCCCGTATATCGGGTCGTTACCTAGTAACTAAATAAATCCTGAAAGGGCAACGTGGTACTGCCATGAGCATCTAAGAGTGAACGACTCTGCTATTACGTTCTGAGACCTTAACATCCCCCTTCTCGGTAAATTCTTAGCGATTATGACAAGCACTTAGCTTACGCTAAAAGTGTTCTGGATAACTTCTGCCAAGTCCCGGATGTAACTCATCAAACAGACGACCTATGCAGTCGTTGTGAATGGTCCATTCAAATCTTGGCAATTAAAACGGGACGTGTAGAATTCGACCACTTCGAAGTTGGAAGCGATTAGTATCTGTTCATGTTAATACAATGATTTAAATTCAGAAATATCTATTATCAACTTCTTTGAAATTAAAAAAAAAAAAAAAGAGAGAAGAAGGGAACTCTTATTCTTACAGCTTGTTTCTTTGTAGGAGAAATCACAAAGTTTTGATGTGAGCGACGCCAAATTTTGTTTTTGAGGTTGATAGCTTGATGTTTGTCGCGCGTAAACAGTTTAAACTGAAAGCATGTGCAGTACTTTCTTGCTAATTGTAGGCTCTAAAATAGAATCTGTGCATATTCAATTGTCTTTTTTTTTTAATACAAAAATATTTTTAGAAAAATGGCTTTCATTACAAGCGACAATTTTATAAACTAAGTGCCAAACAGATCGTGCTGATTAATGAAGAAACGAATTAATTGCATTTTCAAAAAGGAATTTAATTATTTCTTGAATCCCCCCCCTTAAAAAATTGCGAACCTTTTTAAAAACAATAACAGTGCATCCACAAAACATTGGAAACTATTGATCTGAAGAAATATTTTTATTCAGTCTCATTTTGAAATTTTTCAAAAAAAAAAAAAAGCTAAAAATGATGTTCATGCAGGTAAAAAGAAAAAAAAAAGGCATTTCTACTTAAACGAAAATACAGATAATATCTGCATTCATTTCTTCAAAGGGCCCCAGATAAACATAAGCAGAGAATGCAAATACTTCTCAAAAGGTAACAGTGACTCCATGCACAAGTAGGGATTTATTTATTCAAGTAGCCAGTTTCTATGAGGAGAATACCGGACATTCATGTCGCTAGTATATGAATTTTAAGTGTTGATGTCTTCTCCACCATCCAGTCGGTAAGGTTTTAATTGTAATGCCCTTTGAATAATTTTTGGAAATAATGAGATCACGCCATATTTAACACGTAATAATAATAATAATAATAATAATAATAATAATAATAATAATAATAATAATAATAATAATTATTATTATTATTATTATTATTATTATTATTATTATTATTATTATTATTATAACTAAGTGTACTAACCATTCTGTTTGATATGCGAGGGGGGGAGGAGGAGGAGGAGGAGGGGGGGGGTAATTGTACTTCACTGAAAACGCAACGTGAAGCTTGTTTTCATGATAGCAGCGAGTCGTGCTACAATGGATATTGCTAGACTACAACTCTGCTATCAGCCATCTTGAATTTCGCTACCCGATTGTCATTCCTATAAAAGCTATGGAAAGCTTCAGATCAATCTACTAACGAGAAGGGAAAATCTCATGAATGAAGCCCTTCAAGACAATTATGAAAATTAGGCTACGAACCAGCTGTTTAGCAAGTCTTACAGAGATGAACCTTATTACCATAGATTTCTGTGGCGCAGGAAGAGGAATTTGATGGGAAAAGAATACGGTATGTAAATTTGTCAGCGGATAAGGCTTCATGTGACGAAATTAACTCCTTACTAAGTAGGAATAGCTGTTAAAAGTCGATACAGTAAAGGATAGTTGACTGTTATAGAGTTCTGCTGATGATAAAACCAAAAAAAAAAACTCCTTTTTCGAAGATAAAAACAAAACCCGTCTCTTTACGAAAGTCCTTCTATAGGTTAGTGTCATACTACAACTGAATTCAAATCCGGCCTTTCCAACCAACAAAGAGACCATCGTCGCTTCCGACTACGCTATGTCGATGGAATAGTACGGTGTCGAAATTACTTCTAAGCGAAGAACGGAGCAATTAGATGAAGAGAGACAATTGTCTTCATTCTACCGTATCACACACACACACACCTGGTCACAAAGAATATCTAAAGCCGAAAGGAAGATGCCAATTAGCCAAAACACTTAACTTCGATCTACTAACACTTCCACCATTACGAAACCACGGCCAATGTACTCACTCCTCCAACGAACTCTCTTAAACTATAAAAAGATTCTGGCGCACAGGAAACCACTTGGTTTATTGGCCTTTTGCGTGCATCAACATCGGGTTAATTATAATTATTAGAACTCTCTCCATCTCCATTAAGGCCAAGGCTCATAGCCATAACTGGCTACACTGCACCTTTACGGTAGTGCGTAATGAGTTCTGATGGGGCTTCATTTCAATCTAGCCCTTTCAGCCTTTCCGCAAATGGACCGTGTGGTTATTTTACACTCGAGCTGCTTTCCAAGCTAACTAGTTCGTTATAAACCGATTAAGAATTCAATGCGAAATTATTAATGAGTCTGTCAAGAATTTAAATACGTGGTTAGTAAATTCGGTTGAATAGCACTAATTAAATCAGTCTAATGCTAATAATTCATTGTTAATTGTACCCCATAACAATTAAATTTACATTAGCGTGTCGTATCAATTAATATTTCATCATATTGTTAAACTTTAGTCTCTATACAATTCTTATTTTACTACACCCACGATTTGACGTTAATATTCAATCCCATCCACTACCAACAGTCAATACATTACTCCACCCAAAACGCAACAATTAGTAATTAACTTCACCCACCACACAACAATCAGTATATAACTCCACCCAACAATTATACTTATCTTCACCTACACACAATTAAAGGTGAATTCCACCCACTCAAAAACAAATAAAATAATGTATAAAAAATATTTGAATGTTTAACAATACGATTTTGCCTACACGTACATTTGACATTTGTATATGTCAAAGGCGTGGCTACATAATGGGAAATGACTTCAAGAGAATCATACAACAGATCTTAACGTCAAAGGAACAAATACTTCTAAACCATTCTGCTTTAGCATTGAGGTAAGAGAAAAAGGATGGTGGTTAATACAGGTCTGAAAAGTTACTGTGACGTTTACATATGGCGCTAATTTTGTGTTCGTTTAGTAGTATGCTCTGTTAACAATAAATTTTTCCATAATATCAGGCCGAGATTTCGCATAATTAGTGCAGGAGACAAAGGTTTGGTCAACGCCACTGTATTATCTGTTAAATTGCGCGTCTCTTTTTGGGCGATTTGACTGTTTTGTTGGATAAAAACGCTGCCACCTCCCTATTAGACAGACTAGCTCATGTTCAGTTGAAAAAGTCCTTAATGGATATTACTGTTCTAGACGGGATTCGAACCAAGATCGGACAGAACAATAATAGTGCAGGCGTTGAACTCATTACATGTTGGTGCAGTGTTAGTGAACGTTTGGATTTTTTTCCTTCACAAAAACTTTCTTTATACAATATATGCTACTAAAAAGATCGAAGTGACTGTTCTGTTGACTAAACGATCCAGCGACCTCTACCTGCTAGCGGAATTTAAAGTTTTTTTTCCCCCCTCGGGATCATTTACACTTCAGTGATCAGACGTTTAAAAGAATCTCATTACTTCGTTGTCACTTGGTATGGCTTCATCCTATGACGACACAACGCCTGTGTCGTCATCGGATAAAGCGACACATTTCTCGGAAGCAAAAAAAATAAAAACTACGCAGTGCAACCTTTCCAGGGAGGTCACTGCTGTACATTCAATGATTAAAGATGCAATCTGCGTTTAAGTAAGAACAAAAGGATGAAAAAAAAAAGACTACTTATTCATTCTGGCACTAGCGATAAACTAAAAATTATACCCAGCAAGAAGAAATCCCTGTACTAAGTTTAATTAAAGTTCAGACTCCTTCTGTCCAGGTGTCAGAGAAGGCAATGAAGATGTCACCGTCTTTCATCCTTTTATTACTAATATCTTGAACCCTAGTGTTCTACGCTCAGTCGTTTATGTGCAGTCTTTCTGCTGGTGAGCCCAGCTGCCTAAACAAAGATGTATTAACTAATTGACTTCATTCGTTGCTGTTCATATAAATTCATAGACTTATGGAATTCAAATGACGCAGCAGCCGGTGCTTTCGATTCATTATCACTCCTTTGTTCAATTTTCTTCATAAAAAGGGACTGTTAATCTAGGGGAAGGTACGCAACTAGTCTCTCTCTATTTGATTCATTGGGGATGAAGTTTCAGGACCTTGTTGTGATCAACATTTGTTGAGTATCTAGTGAAAAAAAAAATCTAATTAATTTTCCCGTTATAATGTTCTTAACACCGACTACTTAACGCTAATGCAGTTTACCTGGAATGCTCCATGACCATCTTTTTCGATTTCAATATGGTATTTATACACATCCGGTCTGAATTCAATGTAAATAAATAAGTGTTTAATATGGTCCTCTCAAGATCGCTATACTTATTTCTGTCAAATACACTTTGCTTCCGCTTTCTCTCTTAACAGTAATAGATTGTTTTTAATGTGAATCTCCAATGAAAGATTTATGGTTAGGTCAGCCAATTTGTATAGGTAGAGGGACTTAAAGGCCTGTAAGTACCACGGATTATTATTCATAGTACTTACAAGTGGTACGTACGTAACAAGGCAAGCTGTTCATTGCTTCATGGGGTTCCGCCAAACTTTGCTTCCGTCGGTATAATACAAGGTATACCGTTACTCATACTTTTTTCCAGTTTTGCAGTGTCCGGTCACGGTTGTTTCTGACACCACTGTAGATGAACTTTCTGGTTCTTCTCAGAAATCAGTGGTTTCCGTATAGACATGTGACTGCCAATACCAATCCTCTTAAATTCCCTACGCATAGTTCAGTGAGATATGGGTCGGGAACAGCCTTCATTATATGCTTCAGTCAATACTGCATGCACGCAGGAAGTTCTGTTGTTCGTCCGTACACGACGGACTTCTCACACGACGGCGATCTCGTTCCTGACAGACTACAGTTACGCCTCTTAGACAAGCAACGTGGGTTATTTTTCCACTGATTAAATATCTGAGATATCTCACCTTTTGAGAAACCAGTCAGCTCTACTGTTTCAAAATCGCGGCTCCAGCCAGACCAGCACCCACAATAAGCCCGTTATTGCACTCCGAAAGATTCTTTGTTTTCCCCATTGTAATTATTATCATTGACAATTATTGACCAGCAGCTTTCTTAACTAGTTGCCTTCAACACGTGGCTACGCAAGTCACCAAGTATTTTACATATAAGCTGCGTAAGTGACGTTTACGTATATCTGCATAAAGATTTCTAATTTGGCCGGTAGGTGGTTACTAAAAACCTTTCCTCAGAGATTCTGCACAGTATTTCGCAACAGTGCTCTTTTCTTGTTAACGACTTGAATTCCATACAGGGCAATGAAAGAACCTCTGTAAAGAATTTTTCGACTAAAGATGAGTTAGCCAGTCTTGCCAGGAGGCACCAGGCTATTTTCCTTCCTGGAATTAGCATTTTTTTTTTCTCTAAGAAAACTCACAAACAAGCAAACAAACAGAAAAAAAAAAACCTAGAGACCAAACACAGTTAACAGTGTGTAAATTTAAGCTTATCACGAAGTGAACTGGTTTCACATAAACATAATCCATAAAGTAAGTGGACGGCAAAACTCTAACCATTCGTATCAGTTAGATTTAAAAGAAGCCAAATCGCTTCTTCATGACAGCCCATTGAGCCTAACAGGGGAAGATGATTTGAGATGAGGGGAGACAATTTTCCAGCCTTGCTATGTCTCACGTCATCTCACCCGATTTCTTGAATAGAAAAGACTGTTTAATAATTAATTTTATCGTCTCCAACTAGGGAAGCCAGTTGTAGGAAAATATCAGATTGATTCCAAAAAGAGTCACAGTGAAAGTTTCGCGTTTAAACAATTATGCCTTATTTTACAATGAATAAAAATCCAAGATAAGTCTGAACAAGTTACTGATTGTGTTGACAAGGTGCTCCTCTCTTGTATTGATTTGTACTTCCGTATTCAATTAAAAAATTAAGCATGAATTATTGAGCGTAAGAGTTTCAGAATTTGTTTCTTGTCTGAGAAACGAGAAGGACGTGTGCATTATAAGATGACAACCAACAGAAACACACGAATTAATGAAAATAAATTTATTCTTATGATGACGCTAATGACGCATGTAAAAGTTAATTGTTATTATTATTATTTTAACATACTCAGTTTAAAGATGGAGATATTAGTAGAAAATACTTAATTGTCAAACATTATTTAATGAAAAGAATGGAGGGAGGGTAATGAAAGTATTCCAAAATTGAAGGAGATTAACGATCATGTTTCTGAGATAAAGGAGGGCCTTCTGCCTAAAGGTTGAAACCACTCCAGTCCAGCCCTGCTTGTCTCTTCTTCGGTATCCAGTTCATGATATAAACCATTTATAGAATTTGAACGATTTTTACCATGGAAGATAATTTGTTGAAATGCATCACAAAATCACGTGGTTTGCAAAATACGTTTTGCCAATTGGTTCTTTGTAATTATTGACTGATATGAACACCAGGCCATTATTTTGCCTTCTGTTTGGTCAAGCGGTTAGCGTATCCGCTCTCCAGTGTTCCAAAATTCCTTATGGTGCTCTTCAAACATGCGGTATAAGGGAATGCCAAACGCGGTGTAGAAATTCAGAGCCTCAAGCATTGGAAAGAAGCAGCAAAGCTGTTCTGCAGGACAACTGGACAAAACCCGAAAACAACGGATTAGGAGGCTTCCTAATCAACTGATGAATAATCTTGCTACCACCTTTCCAGATCGTGCCTGGAGTGAGACTAGTCAGTGATGAGCTGGGGAACGTCAAGTCCACGTTATGGTATGAAGATCGGATGCTCTCTATATGGGTAACATGTCTAAGCGTCTTCTCATGCTGCTCTTTATTTTACCCTGAAACGTTACCATGGCAGTAAATTCAAATAGTGTAACTGCTTCTAAAATAAAAATAAAAATCCCCACTAGAAATCTAGCAAACTACTTAAAACCTCAAACACAAAAAAACTCTTTCACATTAATTTCTTCAATATTTGAAGCATAAATAGCAACTTATATGCACCAAATAGAAACATTCAGATCTGATCTCCTGTTTTTTGATAGAACTTCAAATTACAGATTAAACGACCTACAGTCGATCTTAACTATTCAGACACACGCAGACTTCAATAACAGTGATCCATGTGCTTTTGTTGGGTCTGATAATCATTGAAGAGAATGTCAAATCTACAATCTCCTCTTTCTGACCTTCTGTCTTTCCTTGTCCCACTATACATTAGTCAATTTCAGTCTCTGTCGTTCCACTAATTTGGAAAATCACATTGAATTGTTATCCTTGAAAATCAATTTCCAGCAGTCCAACTACCGCAAACAATGAAGTCATCTTCCTTGGTAACTTCAATGTTCACAATCAACTAGCTCCCTTTTTCAAAATCTACTAACAAAGTTGAAATAGGAGCTGAAGTATCTGATCTAAACAAAGATCTAAAGTAAATATTCATCTGCTGGTTAGTATACCAACATTCTTCTCCATTCACCCGAGATGCTAGACTAGATCTTTTCTTAACTAGTTCTTTTAGGTATACTGTTCAGGAGGTCTCTCCTCCTGGTAATTCACCTCATAATATCTTACTAGTAGTATCTGTAGTGGGACGTCACCCATTTGCCATTCTCAATTTTGCATTCTTTGGCATTAAAACAATACCAAGTGGTAAGACCTTCTGGACTTCTACTCCCTTCCAAGGTCAGAGCACTGTTTATGCTTTCTGGATTCGGATATGTGGTCCGATCGAATTTGCAGAAATTATATACTTCGAATGAGACCTTCATTCCTCACTCCATTCGGAATTCTCGCCCAACATCCAAGTCATGGTTTTCTCAAGAAGTTGGCAGTCTAAGAAAAAGAATAAATTGCTTGAGACAAAACTGCTTAAGACAAAAATCGCCAGCTTCACTCCCAGTTTGCATTGAAGCCACAAGCATTGAAAAACAACGAATAATAAATCTAAATGTGACTTAACGCAGAAACTGTCCTCTTGTACAAATGGGTCGTATCTTCTGGTCCCTTGAGTTCGATTTCTATCACTTCGCTCATCTCTCTCTCTCTCTTTCTCTCTCTAACCCAGATGGCACTATTGCAACAACATTAAAGACAAAGCTGATTCCTGTTTCTGGTCTCGTGAAACACTTTCTGTGAAGCACATTTGCTTCGAGGAAATTAAAATGAGATATTTTCATCTCCTTGTCATTAACTATTTTTAAATATTCTGTTAAAAGTAAGTTTTACAGTTTTGTTCTAGCAAGTAATAAAAAGAAACTGTTTCACAACTTTTCTAGTATTTAGTAAATTTGCTTCTTGACTTTATACCAGCAAGCATCTCGATTTAGCACAGAAATATATAAAATTATAAATTAGATGTACTCCAGTTTATTTTCATGATGCTATACATGGATGCATGACTAACAGTTTCTTGGTTTTGTTGGTGGGAATCATAATCAAAGATTCTTTGTTTGCGATATGCCTTATGATTCTCTCATGGCATTTTTCCATGAGATGAAATGTAAAACACTGTAACAAACAGTGAGAAATACCTAACGTCATCTCTCATTGTGTTTTAAAATATTCATGATTGGTGCTACAAAGCGAAGACGAGTAGCCTCATGGCAGCTACATTTCTCCTCAACCATCACAGGTATTTTGCTCTACGCGTTGTTGGTTAGTGAAACTTCTATAAATGCGATGCCTCCTAGTTCATTCCTAAAAGTTGAATCTGAATTCCTCTTCGAGAGAGAGAGAGAGAGAGAGAGAGAGAGATGGAATACATCGCCTTCATCCTATTAACCTGCTCTGCACCAATGGCTCATAATCTCAGCTGCCTTGATTTACTTAAGTGAAACCATCCCACTCATCTCAGTATTTCTGCAGCTTAAATGAATACCAGCAAATGTATGTAAAAAAAAAAGTTAAATATTCAGTCTATAACTGATATAATTGATAAACAGACAATTCAACCGTTGACATGGAATTTGCCGTGTTTGGATAATATTATGACGTTACCAGTAATGCAACAGTGTAATCTCAACAACTGTGGCATGATCTTTAGCGAGATTTGAGGTGGCCAGAAAATTAGTCGAGAATAATCCAATGAGAGTTCAAATTTTGTAAAATGTCTAGTTTTAAGAAAAAAAAAACATCATGGATCGGGTAAAAAAAATTTCCGTTGGTATGTAGTTTAAATTATTAACATTTGTTATGGTTTCAATATGCAAATATTATATTTATGTTACGTTGTTTATTCGTGAAAATTGAAAGCATGACTTACTTATTTTCTCTACAAGGTTTTTCTTTCTACTCAGAAGAAGCAAAACTATTTTAATAACAGTAGCTTTACTTTTCAATGGCTGGATTTTTGTCTTCATAATCTACTTGTGCGTGCTTTCAGTAGAATAAGGCAAGATATTGCTTGGGACGCAGACTGAAAAAATGACGTTCTCACTAAATTCCTCTCTATTTATAGTTATTATTTAGATTTGTTTTTATTAACACGCCGTTTGCTTCTTCCAATTTCTTATTCGCTGAAATAATTTGTCGACCCTCTTGATTATTATGTTAATACAAAAATATCTTCAGGAAGATATAAAAATGTTTGCGATATAATAAAACAGCAACAAAATTCGGCTTTATCCATTAAAAAAAAAAGAGTTTTAACCTTATGATAGCGATTTACTAATGAGGTTGTTTTTAACCATTAACTGAAGCTGCATTGTTTTCTTTTACGGACAGTAAATGCAAGATCACAAAGGACAACTAGAAAAAAATGAACAATAACACTAGGCGAGATGTTCACCAAATGGCATACATGCATTGTCATTAATAAGTTCCAAACTGCAAAGACAACTCCCGAACCTCATATATTTATTTATTTACATTCCTCATCAGATAAGTAACAACAACAAAAGAACATTTCGATCTTTTCTTTCTCACCTTCCTCCTCCCACTAGGCATTCGTTTTCATAAGTGCAGTGACATCAACGTGCATTCACAACAGAGGGCAGAAAATATTTTTCTGGGAACAGTTCGATCGATATGTGTGTGTGTAGATCAGACTCACGTGGGGAGTTCAGGAGTTGTTTTTTTTTTTTTTTTTTTTTTTTTTCAGTTCACGTTGCATTCATAAGAGAGAGAGAGTACAGTGGGTGTGACGGACAGGAATTGTAGGGTCGACCACTTTCCGGGAAGATCGACACGACTCCACACTCTATGTAGGTAGTGATAATATTGAAAAAAAAAAAAAAAAAAACAATAACAAACTAAAGAAAAAAAAATAGAAACAAATGTGTTTTATGTGAGCCAAGTATGTAGAAGACTCTCATAGCTCGATCGCAAATGGCCAAATAAATGTGTAAAGAGACCTGTGAGTGTGTTTAAAGATTTTTTTATTACGTATAGCAAGAAACGCGTTGTTTGGAACCCATAAAACACTGTCAGATTACTCCTTATACTGCTTTCTCTGGAACGAGCACCACATTGTATACATAAACTCCTCCGCATTTAACTGAGGTCAGTAAAGTACCTCTTTCATAACTCCCAGCCAAAGGTAGAAGAAAAACAAATCCCTAAGTGCCACTAATAACCAGTATCACTAGATAATGGTCCACTTGAGACCGAGTATTTTTTTAAACTGTTTTTCTGCCACAGCGTCTTTAAGTTCGAATGTTACGCTGAGGTGCAGACCACGCTGGAAAACGCTGTTAGTTGCCAAGAAATGAATTCTGTATTCTTCCCTGCTTTTCTCACCCCCCCCTCTCACACATACACCCATCTTCCCTTTTGCTAGCAGCTTATATTTCAGAAGTAGTTAACCGGGAGTGATCGATGGGCGTACATGGGTGAGAAATACTTCGAACAAATTTGTTCCCCATGCTGATGATTTTTTGCCTTTTAAAGATGCGTCTGTGTTGAGATGAAAATCTCTAGCAGTTATTCTCAAAGTCTGGTCTAACTCTAATGCCCGAAATTAGAAAAGAAACGTCAGATAAAAGAAACATACTTTCTGTATAGCATAATAAAAGTTATCTGATAAGCAGCCTTTTTATAGAAATTCAATTAACAGTAGTGGACAGAGTTATGCAGGAGTTCGATGCAGTTTTCTATGCGTTTGATGTGAACTTTCAGAATAAAATTCACTTATTATCAGTATCCTATTTAACTACAATCCGATTAGCCCTTTAAACATCGAGAATTTCGTTGAGCTTTTGCGAGTATTTGCTGGGTGGCCGTATGGCGATTCCTCAGATAGCGAAGAGTCTGTCTCGCGGTATGATGATCATGTGTCTACTGTTTACTGAACCCGATATTAAAGCATTAAAAGAATGCTTTAATATCGTTTAATTCTTGATTTGGAATCATCTGTTATACGGTTGAAAAATATCCCGATGGTTCACAAAGTGTTTTACATTAGGCGACTCTTTAATGTTCAATAAAATTTACTCATCTCAGAGACCTATTCACCTAAACGAACATCTGCAGTCCAGCACATATCTGTTAACCATGTGTGTTATGAGGGTGGTTTGTTTCAGGCGGTGGCAACAATGCCTTCTGATTAGAAACACCTAGGTTCAAATCCCGTCTAAGACTTGAAAAACTTTAATGTGAGGTTTTTTCTTTTAATTTGCAAGTGAATATCTTGTATCATATAGAGGCAGTAGGTTCCCCGACCCGGAAAATTGGATTTTTCATCTCGCAAAGAATGCAAACTGACCGGAACATACACACAGTTAACAAGCATGATATAGTTATCTCACTACATTAGCTGCTTTGACTATACTTGTTTTATTAATTTTCAATTTTTTTAAATTTATTTTTACATAGTCCGAAACCCTGCTCTATAGACCAAAGATGGAACTTTTTTAAGTCACTTCATGCCTCCAGTAAGCGAGGAGACGGTCTCCCACCAAGCAATGAAATCCATCTCTTATCTGAAGACATCGTCCTCAAACATCCATGCCCACGGTAGGATTGAACTCGCAGCCTGTTGGTTGGAGAGCGGATATGCTAACCACTCGGCCAACTAAGCTGGCAAATCCTAGTTAATCAACCTACCAACTAAAAGGCCAATTTGTCTGTTTCGCGAGGAGGACTCAACACCACTCAAAACTTTTCAATGAAACTGAGTTTCAGTTTCATTAATAACTGACAATCATGATAACGGAGCATAATAATTTCGACTTTGGTTTCTTTACTGAGTACTCCACTTTGGTTTCACCATCACAATCCATTCTGAAAACTGGAATAAAGCACTGTATTTGACTCAGGAGTCCAAGAAATATTTAGATCCTCTGTATCAGAACAAGAGGAAAGAAATCAGTCAGCTGAATCGATCATTCGGTTTCTGAAAGTCATCCCTACTGTCGGTATGAAGACTGATTTTTTGACTCAATATTTCGGGGAGATGGTACCAGCTGTATTTAAGAAAAACGATCCCATTTCTCCCACACAGCCTTTCGAAATGATTTACAGTATTTGTATAAAGGGGAGAAATCAGGATTTGAGTATCATTGATTGTTAGCTTTTTTATTTTTTATTTTATTTTCCTTTTTAATCCATTAAATTAGTCAGGTTTCAAGCCGTAGTAGGAGATGCTCAGGTTTTTTTTTATTCTTCATATCACAAACATTTTGGATAATAAATCCAACTGACAAAATAAACGGATGTATCCGAGTTATATTCTTGCGATCATCACACGCCACTCTACTCCTCAACCAAATTTGATTCGTGTAACATATTTCATCAATTTCTTATTGAGTACTCTCAATGCTTTTCAAGAAATCACATCCTTAATCTTTTCGCAGCAAACAAAGAATTGTAACTGCATCAAAGACAAATCATTCCAATAAAAGTTCCCGTAGGATTATTATTTTATTTTAAATAATTTAAATATCTATTGAATAACTACGTGTCAGTATTTATTTGGAGCTCAATAAGCGGGTTTGTTCGTGCAAAAAATCGAAGTTTTATTCATTTGAAAATATTTGTTACTTTATATGAAGGCTTATTGAAATCACGTTGAAATATAGCCTTTCATCCTGCTACGACATAACCTTTTAGAGGTTTATAGTAAAATACGTAGAATTTATTACATTCGTTTTGTTCGTCTGTCCTTGATCATTTTATTCTTCAACTCTGTCCGTTGATCACAAACAACTTTGTGTTTGTGATCTTTACGTTAATTTTTTGAGTCATTCCAATTTTCATTTCATCTAAGGAGCCAAATAGAAATATCGAAGATATTAATAAACAAGAAATATTTATTGACAATCATATAAAAAAAGATGAATTCTTGTGAGCTATGCTATTCATTATTACATCTTCTGAACAACTTCTGAACTAGAAGCCGATTTTGACATATGTGCTACCACAGATATTATTTAATTTTGCTTAATTGGTCATTAAATTTTACGCATGAAACTAAAAGCAAAGTAATTGAAAAATAATTTATTTATTATCCCCAATCATTTGTTTTATTATTGTTTCATTTTCGGTACGATTGTAAATCAAGTCATGCAAAACTCAATCCAAATAGTTGCTTAGAGTGTTATACCAAAAGAGTTTACTTAACATTAACGCCATCTGCCGGAATTACCTACATACTATAGTACATCTGATAATGTCATTTCTAACATCCCCTTTTCCTTGCCCTCCCTTCTCTCTTTTTTTCCCCCCTCTTTCTGTAAATAATAAAATCTTGGACTATTCTAGAGGGGAAAGCGTGTTGGGGAGGCGGAGTATGCGTACATAAATGAAGTAGAGAAATGAGCAAACTTGAAACATGTTCTGATTAACCACAGTTTTGACAGAAGTCGTGAATCTTTTGTCAAGAAAAAACGAAGCCGTCTCCACACTGGTTAGACCGCACTGTTTACTCCTGTTCTGGTCCCGATAAGAAGATTGACGTACTCTATCAGCGACTGTGTTTTTGTAGCGGATCACTAAAGTTTCCTTATCTAAACTGTCCCGACTTAGTAAGCTGGAGATACTACAGATCCGTTTTACAACCTACGCTCCCACTGTCTTACACTTAAGATAGGGAAAAATTGATTTGATTTTCCCTACACTCTATGGCCGAGTGTCGGTCAGACACCGGAGCCGTATATTCTGGAGAGGTGCCTTCAAGTCCATCGCGCAATAAAATACATCCGCAACTGAACTGGTACTGGAAACAGTTCTCGTTGATCCGAGCACCACCGCAGTAAAGGGTGGGGAGAAGGGGAGAGAATAAAAGAAGACTTCTTAGCAAAACAATCACATTACACGAGCGCTGACTCAGAACTCAACTTGAGGAGTCAGAAAGAGTAAATAGAGCGAACGCTAAGTAAAGCAAGAAAAAAAAAAAAACGAACAGTGATAGTAAACAGTTTCATCATGAAACGGTCCATCAATGACAATTGACCATATTTCTAGTGACAGCTCCACCTAGCGGAAACCACATGAAAAATCGATGTAAGTCGAATACGGATGTCACTCGGTATAGAAATGTTTTTTGAAAACCAGTAAACACGTTCGGAACAAATATGAAGACAACATGGAAGATACTCCCAGTTGTTCAGTTTCGTATATTCCGAACTGTGAGGCACTTCTCTTATGTTGGAAGACGATTCTTTGTGGAGGTATTAAAACAATTTCAGTTGTTATTACGTCTAAATAACAACTTTCAGTCAGGTATTTTTGCAGTACTATGTACACTGCTTGCTACAGTCCAGAGTACATGACTTGCAGCATCTTCCATGGATATCACTGACATCGAATTGACGAATTCAGACTAAGTTAGCATTTCTGTTTTCTGATATAAGCTGGAATCCGAAACCTTAATTCTCCAACTATAAAATCATAAATATATGAATTTGAACGTATTTTGTACATAGAAAAATTTAGTGCAAATAACTTTTTTATAATTTTAATCACCTACACCGAGATTTGATATTTGAAGTTGTAGACACTAATAAAAAAAGATGTTGCATTTCTTTTACAGTTCTTAAGCGTACATAAACCGTCCAAAGTATTCTTGGTTCGTAACCATGATTCCAGGATAAGATGGTTAGCCATATGCCTACAAGTATACTTTGTATGTAAATTGCGTGTGTTCTCCTTAATAGCTGGTTTGACTGTATAATGTATGAAAAGCCCGATTTTCCGGGAAAAAAAACCCTGCTACCTCTGTATGAGATCGCCTAACTCACCTTCAGTTGAAAATCTTCGAGAAAGATAGTGCATTTAACATTGTATGTCCATTAATCTCAACACAATGTGTAAATGGTTATTTAAGAATTGTTAATTATACTCGGTTATTATATATATATATATATATATATATATATATATATATATATATATATATATATATATATATATATATAACATTATTAAAATTAACATTTTACATAAAATGAATTACTTATTATGATAAATATTTGCAAGGATTATATGAAAATGAAAGCAGCAGAAATTAGAATGTTCCTAAGATGGAAAGAAGTTACTATATAAACTTAGAAAAACCCCTTGGCTAATTACATTTAGGTTGTTTTTGTTGTTATTTAGGATTTCCAAATCATAAGCGGCCAGGGTATGTTCATTGCGTGTGTTCTTCTGGCCGGTTTGTCTGTTTTATGAGGTAAAAAAAACAGCTTTCAGGATGAAGAAGAAAAAAAAAAACTTGGCGCCTCCATATGAGAACGGCTAACTCATTAATATAGGAAAGTAACAGGTTTGATATAATCTGCAAACATTTCATGCATGTAAAACATTTTCATTTTGCTATTATCATTACTTGAAACAAATGAGAAGTATTATAAGTCAAGTTAAAGAAAACTAGGTATTAAGCTATTTTCAAGGAGCTTAATACGTCTTGAGTTTTTTTTTTTTTTCGTTTTTTTTCTTTTCTAGAGAAAAGAAAAAAAAATGATAAAAAAAAGGCCCCTAAGATGTTTAAATCACTATTTGTAGTGTTAATTTGACAAAATGATAGATACATAAAGATACTTTGATGCGAATTCCAATCATCCCCTTAACGTGTGTTTGTCACTTCACCATCCCGCAACCATCCTAGCACATTCATCGCGCATTTTACACTTGCAAATTTCTAAAAGGGAGGAATTTTCTCAAGAAGAAACCCGGGAGGGAGACAAAATAAAGACTTGAATTCCTGGATGTTCGCTGAAGGACAAGACCGACTTGTAATTACAGGTTGTCAACCGCATTAGCATTTTTCTCATATCTAAAAGATCCGAGACAGAACTCTTCTCTGAGTTAAGTAGGAAGGTGGATTGCTGAAGAAATTAGGTAGTTCGCTGCATTCATTTTCATTTGTTAGAAATATGAACAACATCAAATTATGTTTAATGGAAGTTTTTGTAGAATGAGTTTTCAGTTTGTATAAAAGCAGTATTTAGTAAGTGCAATGACACCAGGTAACCCTACATGGATGTCCGTGTACACTTGTGTCCAAAAGCTAAGAACGAACTACATTTTTACCTGTATATGAAAACCTTTTTGTGAACTTCAGCCAAATGTGGACGCAAATTTATTGCCAGCATAGTATTCATAAATTGCATTACACAAAAATGTGCTATAAATTTCGTACAAATTAAATTTCAATACGCTTTTGACAAAAGTCACAAATTTCCTAAGGACGTAGTTAAGGAATTAATGTGCAGTGCTTACAAAAAACTATGCGAAGAGACATTTCAGTATGGAATTTGCCCACCCAGAACTGCGATGCAACTCTCACAACGTCGTACCATGCTTTGCACCAGTGATCAGGAGTTCTTGAGGAAAACTGGCGTACTCCTCCTTCAGAGCAAGCCTTATTTGATTTCTGGAGGGGAATTTCAAGCAGCAATGCGTCTCCCTATGGCATCTCAAACGTGTTCTACGAGGCTGAGATCTAGTGAGCGTGCTGGCCATTCGATTCGATTACTATCATCGGTTTCCAGAAGTATTTCCACTGCTTGTGTGCGATTTAGTATTGCAAAGTCATCGATAAAAATTAATTCTTCACCTGCAGCGCCATAGAACAATCAAACATGACGTTGAAGAACTTCGTTACAGCCCTTGTAGCTTGGTGTGTCCATTAAGCATAATACTTCTCCACACCATGATCCCAGCACCGCCATATCTATCCCTTTCAAAAACATTCTCGCGATGATAAGCAGTACCACTTCCACCCCACATCAAGTGTCGTCTCGAATCAAAGGAAAGACTAAAACGGTTCTCCTTCCTAAAGAGTACATTATCCCTCATCGGTGTCCTGTCCAATTTTTATCGATAAAACATTACTGAAAACCTGCTTTACGATGAGCTGTGGATAAAGGGACGCACACTACAGACCTTCGGAAGTAGAAGCCTACTTGTCACAGACGTCTTGACATAGTTCGTCGAGATATCTGCGTACCTGTGCCTGAATGGAGCCGACTTGCAAGCTGACCTGCCATGCTGCGTCGATTACGTTTTGCTGTTATAACAAAAATCTATCTTCATACTCCGTGGTAGAGCGTAAGCGACCTCGTAGCAAACGTTTGGAACACATTCCATTGGTTTGAAACGCTGCTATGTGAGATTCCAAACTCTCTGGCGATATCAATAATTCTGCGATCTTCTTCAATATTCCTCAATACACAATTATCTTAGCGCAGTCTTTTGCCTTTTATCCTGTTGAGTGCTACCACGTGATCCTCTTTAAACGCTATTCGAAAATTTGAATGTGTATCTGCTTTCTCCTCGAAATCGTTCGCTTCACAAATTGCCACAAAGTGATTCGTCTCAATTTGCGGGTGTAATCTTCAGAAATAGTGTTCGTCCTTAGGGTTTGGACATCATTGTATATAATAACACTGATTGCTGTTTAGGAGCAATCCGGCTTCCATGTTCCTTTTACAAGGCACGAAAAGAAAAGAAAAAAAAGAAGAAGAAAAGAGAAGAATCGTACTTATTCCGTTCTTAAGGAGATGATAGCAATAATAAGCATGGGGTGTGTGTGTGTGTATGTGTGTGTGTGTGTGTGTGTGTGTGTGTGTGTGTGTGTGTGTGTGTGTGTGTGTGTGTATGTGTGTTGCATGCACGTTCGCTCCAATTTATCCTTCTTTATTTTTCCTTCTTCTTTGGTAATTCATAAAGTGCCAAAAGGGTGCTACCAATTGGTGTTAAACTGTCATATGAATACCACTCAATGACAAAGATCCTTTCTATGAAAAAAAAAACAAAAAAAACTTCCTGCTCAGCTGTGTGTGCTCTAGATTTTTTTCAGTTCCATTTCGTGGCGTTATCCGGGTCACTGTAGTTTGAACCCTGAGCGTTGTCTGAATTTTAATACACCGAAAGTGTCTTAAGAAAGCATTTAAAAGTGATCCGGCGAGGACGCAACTGTGGTCGTCCTCCAACAAAAACTTGTTCTTCTTCATTTCTTGCACAGTTTTTAATACGGGTAATAGCCACCAGGGCAAAGATTAACTGCTGTTCTCTCTATCTTCTCCACACTCTTAACAGTCATCACGTGCATCGCTCAGTGCTGCCCCGTTTCTCCAAGGGCGTTAGAATTGCAAGTTGCTAGCTGCTGGGTTTCACACATGCCCTGTCATTTACTCTTGCTGTTACCGAGATTAAGTGATGACGTCACTGATCTACGAGGTCAAAATTAAAATAACATTTTGTCACCCCCCCATCTTTGGAGCACCTCATACTCGCTGTCCCGCTCCGCTTGTAATAAAGATGTTTTCGTTGCAGTTTCCGGCTTTCTTTTTATGCCTAAGCATAGTTTAGACTATTACAATAAGAGTTTAAACCATCTAACATGCTCAGACTTCTTTATCTTAAGTGTAGCTATCATAGTACAGTTCAGAACAATTTATAGAGACACTTTAGATAAATAATGAAGGCATTGTGTTCGCTTGACGCTTGATCCAAACTTTAATTCCTGTTATGTCTTTTTTTTTTTTTTTCAACCCTCTGTAGGTGCATCATCTTCAAAGGGTTCTGGTCAGAAATATCAATTAAAGTCTTAATTCTAGTTGAATGACTTCCTGTTTCTCTACGTATTCATGACGTACTTCCTCTTTCAGATTTCCTAGAAATTCTACCTAATGTAAAAGTAATGCCAGGTAGACACGAAATAGACACGTAGGAAACGAACACCAGCGTGCATTTCACGCTTCACGAAGCACCCACAGTAGGATATTTATGCACGTGCCAGCGGTGTCGGTAGCAAAGAAGCCAAACCACATAATCTTTGGAGTTGTTTTACTCATCGCCAGATGCGAGGATTGATAATTAATTCCTTGATGACGACAACGCCCAAGAATACAAGGCCAACTAGAAAGAACGCAACGACAAAAGGGGCGGTAACGTAATATTGCAGGTAAACCGACAGTTGTTAAGGTGTGCGTGAGTAATTAGCGATTTTATAATTAAGGTAATTGGAGGCCGGAAACACGCTTTAACTAAGTCAAGGCTGGTACACAAGATAAACACTTCATGTTGTGGTTTGTGACTGATTGAGCCATTGGAGATATTGATTCATGTGGGCAACTGATATTTTTATTTTCCCGTCTGCTTTTAATGTTAATTGCTTCTATATAGAACAAAGATATTACTAACAATGCAATGAGCAAGCAATTGTCGCAATATTACTAATGCAGTAAACAGCTGATTGCGTGATATTAATAACAATGCAATAAACATTATCGTAATATTACTAACAATGCAACGAACATCTTACTGTCTTGATATTTGCTAACAACGCAAAACAACTGATTATCGTAACATTGCTAACAATGCAAAGAACTTCTGATTGTCGTAACATTGCTAACAATGCAAAGAACTTCTGATTGTCGTAATATTGCTAACAATGCAAAGAACTTCTGATTGTCGTAATATTGCTAACAATGCAAAGAACTTCTGATTGTCGTAATATTGCTAACAATGCAAAAAACATCTAATTGTCGTAACATTACTAACGATGCAAAAAACATCTAATTGTCGTAACATTGCTAACAATGCAAAAACATCTAATTGTCGTAACATTGCTAACAATGCAAAGAACGTCTGATTGTCGTGATATTCTTGTGGTCATTGGCGTAACATTGCTATCATGCATTGTCGTAACATTGCTAACAATGCAAAGAACATCCAATTGTCGTAACATTGCTAGCAATGTAACAAACATCTGATTGTCGTGATGAACTTGTGGTCATTTCTGTTGCTAATGTTTAATTAACATTAGCAACAGAAAAGACCACGAGTTCTTCCTAAATCTGTATTCATTATCACAAGAATAAATACGAAACAGAGAGGTTCTTCGCATTGCCTCCGTGTAATGGCACATAACTGACACCGAAGACTTCGTAAGTCAGCAGAATACTTTTATCCCCCACTCCCCAACTCTCCCCATGCACAGCAATGGTTACTATTTTTGAACCTCGTGTTTTTGGACTCTGGATTTTAGTATGTTTGGATAGAAGGAAATTGTGAATGTCCACACGTTACTTTACTTCGTAAGAAATACTAAAAATGCCACTTCTAGAGCTGCTTCTAAACTGGTCGCGGAGGTAACAATATTGTTATAGGAAGAAAATTAAAAGTAAAAAAAATAAAAAAGGTAATTAAACCACTTAAAAATTAGACAGAATAATGGCATTGGAAAACTGAAGAATAAGAGATAAAAGTCATATGCGAGAAAGAAATAATTAAGAAATTCATTGTCATTAGAAAGCCATAAATATTAAAAGAAAATGAATGAATAACAAAACGAAAAAATAACTAGAATAATCAAAACACTAATACAGTCAAAGTCATACCACGATGCGTTGCCATGGCAACAATATGATTACAAAAATTTATTTGACATTTAATTATTAATTTGTGCAAATAATTCGCAGAGTGCCAAATAATATTTTTCCCGTCTCTAATATATTGTATTGTTGCACTTTCATCACAACACAAAGTAGCTCATCTCAAGAACTAGTGTTGTGATTATATCAATTTTTTTCCTTGCATTTTTTAATAATTTGTAAAAATGAGAGTAACAATGAAATACGCAGATGCAGAAATGTGAATAAATTTCTTCAACAATAATAATAAACTGAATAACAGTGTCTTTGATTGTTTTTTGCTAAAGGCTACTTTCAACGATGGAAAACCTTTATCCCGAAAATCAACTAATTTAGCACATTGTTACTTCCATAACTTAGACCAGTGCTTCCCAAACTTCTGGATGTCAGGGCCCCCCTTTGCAAAAATTAAAATATTTCACAGCCCCCCCCCCTCGAAAAAAAATCGTAATAGAGAGATATATTATTATAATATTTATTGTATTTATATTCAATACAAAACATACACAGCGAATATTGCAAAAATCAAATGCATATATTACATTTTTTGCCTCTTACCGTTTGGTTATGAAGACGATGCGGGCTGTTCTGGTAAAATATGAAATGCTGTCCTTTTTTTTTTTTTTTTGAGTCTGTTTCTGCTTCTGATTGTTCGCGGGAATTTTTTTAAATTTTTTTATCAGCCACTTATCCATCTCAGAGTTAAATTTTTTAACGTAGAATAGATCAGATAATATCACCACTTACCGATACTAGCACACCACAGACTGATAACATGAAATTAGTGAATATTACCTGAATAAGGGAATCCCAGGACCAGGAACATTTTTCTCTTTTGTGACTTTTCTCTCTTTAAGGTAATTAAGCCTAATGCGAAACAGACAGCAAAGGCAGGTTATTAAAACGTGCATATGATTGGTGCGGTATTAACAAAAGATCGCGCAACCGAAAGATAAAAGCATAGCTGACAATTGAGTTGAAATGCTAACTCTCTTCAACCGAATTCCATATGTGAAACTGCTATAACATTCATTATATATATATATATATATATATATATATATATATATATATATATATATATATATATATATATATATATATATATATATTACTTAGTTTTAACACCTTTACGAATTTTAACACGTTCGGTTGAATTTTATTGCTGCCTTGGGAAATCGAACTCACACACATCTAATTAATAACAATAGTTTTTAGTTAGATACTGTGTTTGCCCATGCAACATACTCTCAGTCTATACAGCATAGTTTCTGTATGAGGGGACATGTGACTATTAATTAGTGTGTTTTTATCCCAGTTGTCTCTAATTGCACTATTTGTTGAGAAATATATCACACAGACTTCTCATACCTTATTCACTGGCATAATAAAAGTACTTGTTTTTATCGCCTCTGCAGTATAGTGGCTGTTAGGGAGGGCGTGTTGTTTACCACTGCAAGGGAGTTACTATCTCCCCACATGAACTTGTTTAAGCTTTTTTTCATGTGTGAAGTATATGCGAAACTTTTATTGGTAACAGAAAACTAGCTCGGATGACAGTGATAATATAAAACGAGTTTTGATATGTATATAAAGTCAATATCAACAGTCCCTGATTACGAACGCACGCGTGATGAAAGGGACAGGAAGATTTGGAGCTTCCCCGGAGAGTATTCAAAGTAAATACAATTAACCACTGCTTTGAAATGAAACATATGAATAAGCAATATTTAGTAATATTCATTAAGCGCCGAAATACGCAGGAAGCAAAATTTGTGAACCAACACCAATGTGTGAATTTTTCCATTAAAATATAAAAAATAACAAAAAAGAAATAATAAATAATAAAAGTTAAATACGTTTCTTTTAAAATAAAAAAATTAGTTAGTCTTAAAACATTTTAAATTTGTTTTCATTATTTCACGGGGCCCCTCAACAAAACCTACGGCCCACAGTTTGGGAAGCGCTGACTTAGAATACCAGTTGAATGCACAACTATACCTTATGATATGCACTGCGCGTATAATAAACATTAAGGAAATACGACGACAGATGCATCACTCACTACAGAAATGCATCCGCGTAGGAACTGTTAGGAAATTTGTTTAGGAAGTAACTTCGCCACTCTGATGACTGAATACTCACCAAGTTTAAAATTAATTACAATTTGAAACACAACCAGACACGTAGCAAGGAAATCAAAACTACTCACCAACACCTTTAGTAACATCATCTAAATTTAATGAGAGCTCAGACTTCATCGTCAATTATTTGAGTTTTGCAATTAGAGATTCTAAACTGTATCTTTTTTACAATGATTTTCTCCATTCCCCGTAGAGAAGTCATCAAAATAACAAGTGTTTTGAAACATCGTAGATCCTCATACTAATTCATGACATAAAATTAGAAATGGTGAAGCATGTTCTAAAAAGAAAGTTACAAAGACCTTAAAAACTTGCAATAGAACAAGGAAATAGCCCACTTGAAATTTAGTGAGATGTATTAATGGGGGAATAGATAAGGGGGATGATGCTAACTCTCATTTGATAGAGCAGGAAGTGAGGGGCGCTGCTAGGATACCAAAGGAAGATGTCATTTCACTAGGCAACAAGTGGAGGTTAATAGGTCAAGTGTACGATTCTCATAGCCGTGTTTGAATAGACAGACATGGATTTAAAGAAAAACACTTAATATTATGTTTTTTTTCTATCAGACGTTGCATGTTTTGATAAAAAAGGAGAAATAGCGACATTCCTATAAAAAGAGGTTATTGGCATCGTTCCTATTACGATTATAAAAAAACACGCATCCTTGTGTCTATTATATTAAAATAGGAAACAACTAGTTTAACAGCATAAACTTTAATAAAGAGTTCAAGAATGCGTCACGAAATGACCACACTTAACAATAAAAACATCCAACAGTGGTTGCCAAGAGTGAGAACATGAAATTACAGACGATGAGCTTCACATTGTTACGTAGATAATAAGCTAACAACACATTTGCATTTATTTAAATAGTGATGAAAGCAATTTAACTGGCGCAATATTACCAAAAAAAAAAAAAAAAACGAAGTAAGAAAAAAACGACACAAAGAAATAAACAGCACGTCATACAGCTTCCTAGAAAGACTCGGGACAAGACCTTTAATTCATTAATCTTTTCTCTTTGTTATGTTTTTGCGACACTGCCATTTACAATTCACCACGCTAGTCACGTCTGCTCAGTGTTGTTGTCTGGTCAAGTTATAGCAAAGAAAAACCTGTGCAACGCTTGAATAACGTGCAATTTGAACGTAATTATATTCCATCCACAAATTATTTCCAGGTCTCCTCACGATATGCAAGTCTTGAATAATCGTTTCTGTCGTTCGATTTCCTACACTGACATTTTCCCTCCCTTTTTATTGAATGTCATTTCGCTCGAGAACAAATTATTAAAACTTCATCACAAGTAGGACGTTTTGTACTTACTTCCTCAGGTGGCGCAAGAGTAGCAAAAGAAATCAACATACCCAAAAGGAAAAGGGAAATAAAACTCCTGCAGCGAATAAAGTCGATGACCTGGAGAATTAATAGAAGCAGATTTTTGTCAACTACTCTTTTAAAGTATACCTACAGAACAGGACCAAAAGATCCTCCCTCTGTACAGGAGAAGCTTCGTATGCTAGCAGACTGTGAAATGGTCAGTAATTATGCGTGCCGATGAGTTCTGAGTTGTAGTCAGGGTGTCAGTGGGTCGTTGCACTCTTACTTATTTTAAATCTGACAATGCATTATATACTCAAATCTTGAGATACGACTAGCTCTAATCATTTATAAGTCAAATGATTGATATGGGTTTGTAGATGTCAGTATTTACTCATTTCAAAGTAATTAAAATGAAAAAAAAACTACAGGAAAAGCAAGTAAAATTCTACAATCAAATTATCAGGGTAGACGTACAGTATTATTTTCGAATGGTGAAAACATAAGAGGACCTCTGCTTACGAAAAATAATCTTACACCAACTCCAGTTTTTTTTTATTTTTATTTTTTCAGGAGGAAGATGTGCAAAATCTCCACCAGCAAACTTAGCTTTAACACAGTTATGAAAAGAAGTCAAGTTTTTATTTAATTAAATTAATTAATTAATTATTATTTTATTTTATATTTTGCTGTTCTTATTGATGATAAAGGGTCTCAAAATATTTTCGTGATGTCTACCTTCAATTTTTTCTAGACGCTTACGTTTATAACTCTGCAGTTCCGATGTACAAAATCAAAGCAGTGATGTGAAGAATTAAAAAAAAACCTGAAATAAAATCAGCTTCAATCTCGCTTATAGAAGCAAGAATAGAAATATAATTTGCTGGGACTTAGATAGAGCAAGGATGTCCGTCCAGTGTCCCATAGGTCGGCCAATGATTTTCATCCAGTTTTTGAGAATATATATCGTATAGACAAATCGGTTTTAAAACATTTATTTATTTTCTAAAAATTTCCGGCCCTAGTTTATGTGTCCAGGTATGTTGCCCGAGTGGTTAGCGTACCTACTATCCAACCAACAGGTTGCGGGTTCGAATATCGCTCTGGCATGGATGTCTTAGGATGGTCTTTAGGTGGGAGATGGATTTCATCGCTAGTGTGATGAAATCCATCTGGCGATGATTTAGCCCTCCAATCCTCTTATTGGAGGGCTAAAGTGGCTTGAAAAAGTTTCATCCTTGACTCTATATCGGGGTTTCTGGGACAGATAAAAATGAATAAAAATTTTTAAAAAATTAATAAAAAATATAAAAAACCATAGTGACTTGCAACGTTACTAACGTACTGTAGATTTACTATCTTTCATGATCGAAATATATATATATATAATGAGAAATGGGATGGCTTTACATATTACTAGAAGCCCAGCTGATGAGTCCGGCAACAGCCGGTAGAACAGTAAAGAAAAAAAAACGGAAAAAAAAACGAGATTTTATTGAAGAAGAATCAAACGGTTGTCAATGCAACGGAAGCGACGTATTGACTAAAACCGGATGTCTTAAATATTTTAATTCCCAATTAAACTATTCCCTCATTCTCGTACCCCCATGTGGGCCATCAGCTATCTTAGATCCCCCCAACAGATATGTCAGTTAAAGTTTGCGTTATTCTTATTCATAAGGACATCCGCCACCATTAGCGTGCCCTAACCCGGGGAAGGGGTGTAACATCTTGTCTACCTCTGGAAACGCCATTTAATTTAATCTATGTGTGTGCACAGTAAACACATCAACCAGTATCTACGGCATCGACCTTGACAGCCCCTCCCACCTGAGCAGTTATTACCGATATATTAATTTTTGTCTCCTTCTTTCGTTCCCGAAAAAACCACTGGTTGTTAATTGTCCCTCCTCCCAGCACACATACACACACCCCCTATCCCTCAACTACCAAATACGGTCTCAACCGAACGAAAAGTCCGCGGGGTGTGTGCAGGGATTGTCTGAGGGATCTCAACATCGTCTGGGAAGAGATAATTACATCCATGATAAATGTATCAGTGGATAATCCTCTGTGTAAAACATCAGTAAAAGATAACCACTACCATCCCCCCCTCGGTATAACAACAGATTACTTGACACTAGGAGCAATTGTAGTCCACTCCATCAATAAATTCTCCTAAGAATCAAAAATAAAACAAGAAAGTTAAGAACTTTTTAGCTTAACGTCTGTTTTTATGAAATGTTTCACAATTTTTAATCAATTCATTTAAGCTTATAAACAGTTGAATTTTAGCTACAAATGAACAAATCGTAGGCTCGTATTGTCACCTGACTTACTGACGTTCTTTAGTTCGCTGCCACCTAATGGAGCCATCAGTCTGGATCTGACACCTGCAATATGTAACGTGTCATGGGGATAATTTACCTGTCTTGTCTCACTTCCTAAATAATATAGTAAATTAACTTTAATTTCAACTCACCTCTCCTAAATACGGACCCAAGAGACATGAATTATGGACACTTTAGAACCGTAATGGTCCACCACTTCAGCGACACCACGAACAAACTCATTTGGGCAGAAGAAACATTAATCTGATTTCATGTCACCGGATACTTGGACTCCGCTTTTTTGCATATATTAATCAGTCACTCTCAGTGTGCTAACTTTTAAAGCAGTAATATTCATATAATGTGAAAGAGTAGACGCTTTCAGAATATCTTTATATAATAAAATAGTTTTTCTTTCATCTATGTTTTTGTTACCATAGCAACAGTAGGTTGAGCATGCGCATATCAGATGCAGAGATGTCAGTGCACGGTTTCGATGTAAACAGACCAAGACGAATGTGAGATTACACGGATGCGTTCCCATGGCATCAGTGGGTTCTGCTTGCGTATACCAGGTAGCAGGTATACTAGATAAATCTTCAATCAACAGTATCAATGTTTTAGCGACTTTGCCCATAATAAAGTTCCAGTATATTTCAATAAATTGCGTGAAGTATGCGTGAATTTCAATCATGGATAATAATGTTGCATACCGTAAATGTTCTATTTATTTATTGTTTTTCAAACTCCCTGTTCTAATAATGTGCGTGCAGTCAACCATTGTCCTTTAAACTTGAAAAAAGGTTGCCATTATATACCATGAAACGTTTTC
This sequence comes from Typopeltis vanoorti, assembly GCF_054136105.1. NCBI lineage: Eukaryota > Metazoa > Arthropoda > Arachnida > Uropygi > Thelyphonidae > Typopeltis > Typopeltis vanoorti. Next base: position 164,323,230 of record NC_143549.1, on the reverse strand, counting down.
TTATCAATCTATTCCTAAGTTTAAAGAGAGCCTCGATAAGACAAATAAGAAACAAATTACGTGATTGACGATTACAATAAAAAGTTTAATGTCGCTCTTCATGAAGAGGCTAGTAGATGACACGAAACATTCCCTGTATACAAGTCTGAGGTCAGTAATTCACCGTGGAGTTCTTTTTAGCATCCCTCAGAGGGTGGGAGTAATCAGCGAACACCCGAAAGATATCGCGAGGGAATTGAGCCGATGCCCAACCGCGAGAGTCACTGCTCCAAACACCAGGGGTTGAATTCCTGTATTTAGCCAACACACCACAAACAAAGCATCTTTCGTCTGTGTCTGGCGGCCTTCGGTGTTACTGCGGCCCTTCCGTCACGTTCTCGCCCGCCCCGAGTAAATATAGCGTGGTTTTATGTGCGCTATGGAGAAGGCGATCCATCATGACGTTGGTTGTATTCACACACTCGGCCAGAGATGACTGCACAGCACATTAACTCTAATCTGTCCAGGCCTGTAATCTGTGTTGCGGCATGACTTGTTTGCTTTCTTAGTATTCTTCAATAGCTCAACTATTTCTTTAGTCAGACCTACTAAAGAATCCCCTACTTATCTATGGAAACCTTCTCTGACATTTCGGTTGTTGAAAAGGTGAAAGAAGCAGCAACTATTTAAAGACATTCATCCGCTGACTCTTCGGATACTTCTTACCAGAATGGGTAAGAAGTACCCCTCCTCCCTAAAGAGCCCCCAAATACACCCTGGAGTTCAAAGCCCAGATTCGATTTGAGTTCACCGTGAAAGATTTGTAAGAAACAAGAATTAATTGGGCACCAACACTTCTTCGTGCTATGACACTTGGGATAAAAATAATTACAAATTTCCGTATCCTAGAGTTTGTCTGGATGACGTGGCCTCTACGTCAACAGATACTGATCATTAGGCTAAGATACTCGACAAAGTCGAAGTTTCAGATATTATTTCTTTGGCTGTCATTTGCCCCGAAGAAGATAGTTGTTAACTTATCCGCTTATACGTGATAGTAGGTTGTCGTAGTTTCTCCTTCAACATCACGCTAAATTAATTAATTCCACGAGGCGAGTAAGTACGTAATTCAGTTGTTTTCTTTCTGTTCTGTAAGGCGATTCAAGTTTCCCAGAGGAAAAACGTTTACTTCCACATGACATCAAGTTCTACTCCTTTATACCAAAAATCGGGTATAAAAGGGATTCGATTCCACAGTGCTGTCAATTGAATGAAAACAGATTTTTCTTTCCATATTCAAGCAGAATAATTGATTTCGGTAGCGGTTCAGAAGTTTCTAAGAAACCAAAGGAATTGTTTTTGTTCTCATACGGAAAATTTAGAATGCCTCGAGCTTCCATTATCATGACCTATGCTACAAAAATAAAATAGACATTTGGCGCTCGCTCTGAAAAGTGAAAAAGTAGAACGTTTGTCCCATTATTTTTTTTTTACTTTGAGGGCAGAGATTTATACGCATCAGTTGTGCCAATCAATAAGTGTTGCAATTCGGGAGTGAAAATGGTCACAGCGGCGCGCTTTCTCAAAAGTTAGATGGTCTGTGTAGATGGAAGTTTGAAAATGGTACATAGCAAGCCAGGTTGCGTGTAAGTTTCAAGCATTGATTCATTCGCTACGGACTCCATCGGAGGAACTACAATTTCTGATCGAATGAGGAAGCCTAGATCCGGCAGCATAAAAGGATGGCAGAGAGCAGCAACTCGTCCGTCTTAACTAAGAACTAAATAAACTGAAGAACTGTTGAGCATGAACCGTCCCAAAATATGAGGATGTGGCGTTCACACCTAGTAGCGATTACAATAACACTCCACCTCTGGTTCATTCGCTACAAAGCGGGGGAGAATTGCGGGGACATAAGCAACCTCTCCGCATTTAATTAAAAGGGAAGGGACGTGCCAATAGGATCGATAAACATAGGTGGTAAAAAAAGCAAAGGGGAGGAAGAAACATTGTATAGTGTTATAGTGGCTTTGGCACGTCGAAGGGTAATGCTGCAAACACGTGACTGAACGTAGAACCGCAGTTCTCTAGTAATTCCCAACAGCACTTATGACAGTATGGACGGGAAAGCGGATGTGACGTAACTTTTCTGGAATTCTGGGATAGCAGTGATGGAGCATGACTGCGTTTATTCACTTCTATTTGGAGAGTGTAAAATCAAACTAAGAGAAGCTACGAAGATCTGGAAATATTCCTGAACTTTTAGTAATGCCAGAGAAAGTGGAGGAATTAAAACATGATCCGATTTTTGCAACAGATTTCTATACAAGATACATTCAATAGGACAAATATTCGCAACGTGAAAGGATATTGCAATTATTTGCATTCCTCCTTGTTCAATCCATTAAAAAAATGCGAACTCCAGCTATTTGAAATTAAACGGATAGATGTGCTGAAGACTACATAACCTAGAATCCAGATTTATCTAGAGACTAAACGCGGAATTTTTTTTTCAAGGCACTTCGCGACCTCCAATAGACAAGGTTGTAATTCATCTACCACATAATGACATTCACAAACATCCATCTTACAGTTGGATTCGAAACCTGTACGTTAGTGGGTGAATACTATCCACTCGGCCATCCAGGACAACAAGCATTGGTCATGTTTTTCCGTAAACATCGGATTCTTCAACATATTTTCCTAAACTAAAGGAAATTATCGTCTATGAAGTACCCATCTCAACACTGTGGCCTCATAGGACTGCAGTTCTGTTTAAAATCTACCTTTATCACTTTACCCAATAAGCACTGTTCCTGTTCCTAATAAGAATAGGAAGAACAGGAGTTTTGTTTCTTTCATATACAGATCCCGATTATGTGCATGTTATTTAAATAGTAAACTGAATAACCGAAACCAGCTTTTAAAATAAGATCCCTCTTCTTAAAAGATGTAACGAAATCGCTTCACTTTGGCACGGATTTCAAATTGTTAATTTGTTAATTTCAAATAATCCTTTCATTCTGAAGGATTTATCAAACCTCTTTTAGTACATACATTATCATTTCAATAATACAATTTCACTCGAGACAACTTTTATATTATCTCTACTAACTGTCACTAGATGGCGCACTGACAAATATGTACCTTTACAGAAGTTATTACAGTAAATAAGGAACTTAATTGAACGGCGTAACATAAAACTATTTTTAAACTATGCAAAGCTTCTTTGTCGGTGGATAAACAAGGAAATAACCACTCCATTTTCATGGTCTATCAATACTACCGATGCTCGTAAACTTCGAACTATAAACACGCTTCACGATGTTTTTTTTTTCCAAATGTCCTTCATGCAAATACAGAATCGTTTCAAACAGAAGCCTATTTTAAGGAATGCTTTCATAACTGTATGAATTACTAAAACTACTTGAAAGATGTTACTTTTGGGATACGAAAACATCAAACATATGAATAATATTTATGCTGAAGTATATTCTCATTAGTTGGCTAATGATTCATCAGTGAGGAAGCAAAACATTAAAAAAATTCATTCTTGTATCACATGTCAGCTAGACGAGATCATAATGAGTGGATAGGCTAAGTTCATAGTAACGAAAAGCAATAAATCGAAGAGAATTCTCTTCGATTTATTGCTTTTCTTCACGTGTAAAGGCTCTTCACACCAAACACAGAGAGAGAGATATTCCCCGCCTACGACTATCTTCGCGTAGTGCTAAGTAATACTAACATTAAGTACTTACATTCGTTTGGCATCCGTAGGTAGATTCCGGGGAACAGACTTCAGTCCACGATTACCACAATCCACAGTAAGCCCCTTACATTCACATTCAATAGGACAGCCGAATAGGCGAGAGGCACAGCTGGGTGTCAGCCACAGAAACAGAGGGGCGAATGCGACCACGTGCAAAACGGTGAACAGCTGCCTCTTAGACATACTGAAAAGGTTAAGGCAACTCTGCCCTCACCGCACACAAACACGCACACAACACAGGCACCGGAATAAAAGGAGGATCTTGCACGTGCAAAAGGGGGGGTTGCCTGTTTCCCCCTTAATCTGTGTGTACTACAAGCCAGATAACGAACGGATAGTTTATCTGGCTGGAAAAGTGGCTGTCAGTAGCATTGCCATGATTACACAGTGGGCTAAGTTTCCATTGTTCCAACATCTGATGTCGACGGAGAACCTTGTAACAAAATTTCGTTTCTTTCTCCCGAAGCTTAATGCCGTCCACTGGCCACGTACAACATTTAGTTCCGTAGATTAACCTCGCCGGACTGATGGAAGGGATGCAACTTCGGAGGGGCGACTTATTTGTCGCCGACACGGTCACTCAAAAACAGCAGTAACACCATCCCCATCACTCGCGACCCGACATCTAACAACACAAGCGTAACTTCACCTCCACGCCACGAAACTCGACTGACCTTTCCGTCAGCAGACGAAAGAATAGCCCTGTACGGTGGTGTGACTATTGAAGAGGGTTCTTACCGAGCTCCCGCAGCGACTGGTTGCTCCGACGACAGTCACTCGATTGGCTAACCCTGGACGTGCAGCAAGCAGCAGCAGCCGCCGTACCGGTTACTCCGGAGAGTCACGTATGGGAAACTACGACTCGACTATTACGGGAGAGGAGGGGGGAGGTAAACCTTTGCCAAACATCTCACAGTCTACGAATAAATCGGGACAGCGGGGTAGGCGGCTTTTTTTTTTTTTTTCTTCTTCTCCTCCAAGTTTTTCGTCCCGATACGTAAGAGGTTTTGACCTACCGCCGTCAATTACAGATCACAAGAGGCTGACGACAACAGCGCACTGCCAGTTTTTGAAGCCGTCTTCGTAGTAGGAGATCCATTATCTAATGATATGTGTGTGTTAAGGAGGACAAGTCCCTTGATCAGAAAGCCAAAGGGGTCATAAACGATAGTTACACATTCCGCTAATGATATCTGTGAGATGAGAGTTCCGAAAAGTACTATTAAAAGCTCCACAGACATTTCTTTCTACTTCCAGAAGAGCGTAGAAAAATATGAAGATAAGAAACAGTCAGATACACGCCGAATAAATGCAACTTTGCCCTGCAAGAGTTATGGGTAGTGAAATGACTCTAGTGATTTATGGTCATAAACAATCAAGGATAACTGATTGATCAAGTCATGCTTAAAGGGTAAAGATTAGTTGAGTACAATGTTGCTGCAATAAACCTTGTAGCAACCTTTGTTATTTTGAAACGAGCAACAACTCTCATATATTATTCGATCCAGCAACATTCATATTGCATAATATTAAGGTGATGTTTAGTATCTGGAAAAGGACTTTACAACAGAGCTCCTTTTCCTTTTAAATAGGCATGGACATGATGGTGGGTCTCTTTGCAAAATAGATCATTTTCTTCAGCAATCCACAGAAAATTAGTTTTTGTTAAGGGTGTCATTCACAGACTATTGTACGGCAGCAGGAATGTCATCTATAGACATTACAGAAAATTATAAATTCGCCACGCTCAGGTCAACGTCGACTTGAACTGCTTCTTAAACTCTGTCTCTATGCATGATGACCAGAATTAGTATACTGTACTTATTTATTACTTATTTTTTTATTTTCTTTCCACAGAGATGTCGCTTCCATATTTGAATGAGTTTGGAATGCCCTAGGTCAGGGGTCTTCAACCTTTCAGACAGTGCGGGCAGCATTAAAATTTTCAACGAAGTCCGCGGGCCACTAAGCTATACTGCGGTATTTAGAATTGTAAGATGCTTTCCAGATTCACAAGGAACGCTGTGTATTTGATACTTTACATAAAATCCTATAAAAATAAACAAACTCAGCTTTAAGAGCGTAGGTAGGAGTCGGGTTCATGATAAGTAAATACAATCGATATTGAAATAAGATAATTTAATGAAGAAAACATTCATTTTTTACAAAGTCAATGGGCAACTTGGCAATGTTTTTCCTTGACCAGATTGTCGATGTTGGCATCAATGTTGGAAATCGCTATGAGCAGAGTATTCTCGAGATGTTGGTCCGTGATCTGAGTTCTTGTCTTGGATTTCACATGCTTCATTCTAGAGAAGAACTGCTCACATATCTTTGTTAGGAAGATGTGCTTCCTACCAAAGCGCACATCTTCAAAGTATGCCGGCAAAGATTAGGGAATGCGTCCTCAGAAATGTAGTCTTTATAAAATGTAAGCAAGAGCACATTGAATAATTTTTCTCTCAAAGAAGAATTGTTTTGAAATTCAAGCAGTTCTATTTGTACTGAGCCTGGCATTTCGGCAGCATTAACACTGAATGGCATTGAAATAAATCCAGGGCCTAGGTGAACCCTAACAGGGATATTAGAATTGGTTGGGTTGGGCTGTTTCGCATGACAGCCAAACAACTAAATGCCAAGTATCATGTCTGTCATGAAAATCCCCATGTCTGTTTACGTAACAGACATGGGAGATGAAAACCCATGGATTCTGTAAAATAAAATCCTCTTCCATCTTAGTATGAGAGACTGGACTCACATTTTATTGAAAAAATTATACAGGTTTCTTGCACTATATGATGTGATTAGACCCAGTTCTTTCCAATGGAGGGGTTAAATTAGTCAACTCATTGATTAGGACAACTAGGACTTTGGTAGTAGAGCTCTGGTGGACGAACCACAAATGAAATATGTCAAAAATGATGGTCTTTTGACTTTCTTATTATTGTATCTCTCTCTCTCTCTACTCACTAACCCCCCCGTCAGTCTCGGGTTTTTTATCCCGCGAAATATGCAAATCGCAAATTAACAAAAATAATACACTTGCCTAAATAACCAATGTTGATTTAGTTGTTTAGTTTAATTTGATTAGTTGTTGATTACTGTTAATTTATTTAATTATTATTTCAGATTACTTTAATTTAGTACCTATTTTGCAGAATGAAACTCGAGTACCTCGGAGGGTACTTGCCACTTCCGTCTGAGACCGCTTCACGAACAACAACAAAATATTGCTCAAACGAGAACCTTAGTACGGTTTTTTTTTTTTTTTTTTTTCATCCGAAGGTAAATTAGTTGATTTCATATGGATGTGGCTGACTTATCCTTCTAGAAATCAAACTGGCCAGAAAAACATCCAACTAACAGACATAATTCGTTGATCTGACAGTATTAGCTGCTTCGGCTACACACTCAGAACAACTACAACAGCTGGTCAAACATATGTTTATAAAATGCATCTCTTAAAAAGTTTGTGTCAAGTTCTCTACCTGAAAATATCAAAGTGCTGCTATTTCAGGAATTCAAGTAAATTAAACAAACGTCAGAGGGAGTCCGTATATTGGAAATCTATCATTTTTATTGCCCTCTTAATCTTCATATTATAAGCAAATAAGAGAAGTCGACAATTTTCATTGCTCATTTCACTTTCTAGCTATCGCATTATAATCGCAAATATTTTGAAAAGTTATTTTCTGCAAAATATTCACATGAAAAAGTAACAGTTACATCAACTCCGAAACTCGTCTGAATCAAAGTTAATTTGCAGTGACGGAAGTGTATTAGAGCAGTGGTGACAAATTAATTAAATGGTCACAAGTGCTTAATTTTTTCTTCTTCATTTATGGTTTTACGAATTCAGATTTATTCGTATATTAAATATACAATAAATAAATTTTACGAAAAGTGAGTGTTATTGTGATTTAAAAGTTTTTCGATAATTTCGGTGAATTTTCTTTCCATGGTATCTAACAAGTAATATATAAATAAATAAAAATTCTTTTTGGTTGTTTTGGATTTCTGACTATCTGGAATATTTGATCAAAAAATGTTTTCGATTGTAAAGTGATTGTATAAATAAAGCATTATACGAGAAATATCTCCAGATTAATTAAAGCTGCAATAGGATGTTCGAATATCGCATTGCAAGTTTTCTGTATAAGTTGTCAAATGTACAGTCTAGACAGAGAAAAATAACCCAACAAATAATGTTATAAAGAGTCATGTTGGTGATCTCAGTATATGTAAACAGTCACTCGTTCTACAGTGTTTTCATTCATGAGACATATATTCCTAATTTTAGGCCTTTTACTGTAAGATCACTAACGTCCCCAACTTACACAAAATGAACTCGAAGATCAGCTTATTCTGTCTGTTGTTTACAAATCCTCTGGGACTGATTTGTCTATGTTGAAAGAGTCAGAATATTCTTGTGAAAAATTCTGCTGCGAGTCAGGATAACAGCTTCTACTGAAAAGGCTTCTTTAAAGTTACATGCATACTTTATAGAATTCCAACTCGTATTTCCCGTCAACGGTCTTTTGTCACTCTCCTTTCGGCACTAAGAAATGTCTCTGGACTAAGAATAAACGAACTTCTAATGGCTAAAGTTACCTGGCGATAGTTCTAAACCAACCAACTATCATCATGTTCGATTGTTTCTCTTCTGATTTGAATTGATGTAATCTGAGATCAGCAAATAACCCTCAAGGTCATCTGGTTAGAACGTCAGTGTGTAATTATCGTTTCCAAGTGTGGACTCCCTCCCCTTCCCCACACTGAAATAACGAAACTCCTGCTTGACAACCATTCAGTTCAGATTCAGCAGAGCTAAATTTTTTTGATTTTTTTTTATTTGAAAAAGGAATTCAATGGTGAGCAGATCAGATTGAGCAATAACTTCAAGTTTTGATGGACCTTTACTGTTTCACAAATAACCAACTACATCAATACTTTAGACCAGAAGTCGGCAACCTTCTTAATATGAAGAGCGCAATATAAAATTCGAAAATTACGGAGGGCTCATGACACACGCATTTTTTCTCTCATTTCAGGCATAATAAACAAATACATTTGCCATTAAGATTGATAAAGCAATACTCTTCCTCCCAATCGTTATTAAAATAGTACGTTCTTTTCCTTTCACGTTATCCATTATAAAGGTTAAAAATATCTTTGTAAACAAAGTATTTTATATTTGCACTGATAGCGGGAGTGATTCAACAAAACACACATATACTAAAAGACAAAGGGTTCTAACAACGTTTGAAAGTGGTGTGAAGAGTAGTGAGAGCAGTCGCATTGATAACTAGATGACGTCAACAATTCAAACTACTTATGATCAGTGGTCTCTCGTCTTAATAGGCACAAATAAAGCCGTTTACAATAATTTCTCTGAAGGCGCACTAAAAATTCAGTGCGGGAGCTGCGTTGCTAACGCCTGATTTTTGTGAAATTAGTAGAATGATCCTTTAGGAGTTCTCATTGGTAATTCAGAATTCATACCTTTCTCCTAAACATCTATTGGAGTTGGTGTCATCCTATGTCGTTAAGTAAATGGAAAGTAATTCGTTCATATCACCAATCACTTTGTGAATCGACAGAAGTTGTTGAACTTCGTAAAATTGTCGTAACATTCAAGTTGTGACTGTGTTAGACTGCTTTTGTGAATGTTTCCTTTGCTTCGTGAAAGGGGGTTAACTTTAATGTTTCTTTTACTTAGTGGAAGAAACTCTTTCTTTCTGGTAATGTTTCAAACCCTTTTCCTTAACAGTATCTATATGCAATTAATAAACCACATCATAGCACAGCCAATAACCTCGGACATACCATCCAGTGAATTAACAGCAATTCCCATTACCTCCGTCTGCTCATTGCAAGGGTTTGTAATGATAAGTTGCTTTCGTTCCAACACAGGTTACTGATAGGAAGTGAACTGCAATATCCCTTCCTTCCTCTTCTCCCCATCAAGTTTTTGCGTATTCGAAATAGAGGTGAGTGACCAGTTATTTAAAACTAAAATGCGAATTATGTGTATTCAACATACCAACATAAATACCCAATTAACAGGGTACGAGATGTCATCCACGTGTGTTGAAATGAAAAATAAAAACAAATCTTTAGTTCTTATAAAATAATTTACGCTTCGATGCCTCATTACTATCGTGTTACAAGTTTGCTCGAAGGAAAAGCAATCTAATTACGAAAATTGGATGGTTAGTTGTTTACAATATCAGAACGTCAGTTTAGATAAACTGACGATAAAAAAAACCACAAGTCCTTGAAGGAAAACCACACCACTTCCATATGAGATCGGTTAAAACAGTTTATAAGTTATTATAAAGGTTCTTTGCGTACTATGATAGGACTTTCTTATGAAAGAGTGTCGTCGCTACCGACTACGCTACAGAGGTAGCAAAGGGGTAGTTATGAAGCCTAATTATTTATATTACTAATTAAAAGATTATTTTACTTACCTGATACCATATTATTGACATTCATTAAACCTGAAAGTGTCTAGTGAGGACGAGGTAATACTTCTTTGGTTCGAAAGACTCGGGTTCGAAGCCCCATCTAGGACACGACGCGCCTTCGTAAGACCATTTCACCCGAAAGTAAGTTAGCCAATTAAGTACAGACATGTATAAATCTCAGCAAAGATTGAATGCCTCCAAATAAGAAATTATTTCTCTTAAACCTTAGTCTTGATATTAAAGAACACAAGTTGTCCAAGAGAATCACAATATTAAAGTCAACACCCACGTAATGACGTGACTCGGGTGAAGATCGGCATGAATTTGGTGATTAAGCGAGCACTTCCTGAGACTCACCTCGGGTCTAGAATACAGTTCTCGCTATAAAACTTAATTCTAGTCGGTTAATTTTTATTAAACTGCAAGATGTAAATAGTCAAGGAAGTCATATGAAGAGCTGACATTTACGATCATGATGAATAATTATTTATGATAATTCATTTGATTTCTTAGCAAATCCAGTCGGACAAATGAATACTGCACCTGTTTTATGAACATATTTAGGGAAGACTTTTCCAAAATCTTTTTAAAGGAGAAGAAAAATAAAATTCTTGCCCCATCCATATTTAAATACGTGCTCCATTGTGACTGCTCAGAGAATGAATTTGCATCTCCTTAATATATAGACTGTCACTCACTAAACTATTCGGTTCAATGAAGATTACAAGATTGATGAAAGCATAAGCGCTGAGAGAAGTCAAACTATCAATTAGTGGTAAAATAAGCTTTCAAAAAAGTCTTAAAGACAAGCAAACAAACTCTGCAAAAAAAAAAAAAAAAAAAAAAAAAAACGTTGAATAGTTGGATTCCTTCCAAAGTCTTGAATATGCTTGTGGCAAGCTTTATTGTTTCTTATTTATTTCTTGAAAGTAACAACACTTCATTTTTTTTCTCCACTGGCTTTCGAAATTCATTACTTTGTCTATTCTTTAATAGTATCGAAGAGGCGCATTTAATCTTATATATCCTATTTATCATAGCAGCTATTCTTTATACAGGATACTCAGTATAGGGACCTATCGCATGCGAGATACTTATTGTCCGCTGCTGAAATATGTAAGGAGCCTAATAAAATCAACTTACGTTTGTAAGAGGAGATAGCGTATCAATCTGCAGTTAGTTATTGGTGAACAAAAAGTTATTTGCTAGGAAATTTTAATCACAAAAAATCGAACAGTTATATCCCAATTTAATGCCCTTCTAGAAGTCATTTTGAACCAAAAAAAAAAATATATATATAATATATATCTATATATATTCTTGGGTTCAAAATGTCTTCCTTGCGTTTTTAATTTGTGATGTCAAAAGTGTAATATTAAAATATAAAGCAATTACCTTAATATTAATAATAAAAATATTACTTTTTTATATTTTACTGTATTAAGCTAATTATTATATTTATAACAATAAACATACATTTATATTATTATTATATTTTATTATACTTTTTGCATTTCGTTTAACTTATGTACTAATAAATTTGAAGCTGTTGAAAATGGTCTCACTAATGGCAGATTGTTTCTCACTTCGCGTAACCTCCAGATTTTTAAAAGCCACCACGTTCCCAGCGTATTGTTAAATGCATCCCAGAATCCATTTTGTACCAACAGCTCGTTTAGTTATATATTTCATTTTTATGTAATAATGCAGCGGGTCACACGTGTTAGCACGAGTACTCTCCTCGTATTTCAACTTTTAGCGCCTAACACGATTTAAACGGCAACTGGACAAATAAATTACTCGCGTGGATTCATATACCAAGAGATAGCGGCGATGTCATGGCTTCTAAATCTCTTGGCACGACGCAGAAACATTTTGGTTTCATTACAATGTTGCTTACCGAAAGCATCAGTGATCTACGGAAAAGCGACAACAGTTGCTTAAAATATTAATAGCCAAGCCAACATTTTCATAGGAACGTCAGCACGTGATTGGCCTCCACTTTTCGAAACACGGTCACCGTGGTTTGGTCAAGCGAACGAGGAGGAATTAAGAAGGATGTTTTATTATTATTATTCTTGTTGCCGCTGCTGCTGCATTTATGTGTCCCCGCCTGTATACGGCGGGCGTAGATCATGGTTTGGAATGCTGTGACCTGACAAGCGGCGTCAGTCGGTACGAAACCCACGGACGGATACCGTCGGCTACAATTTGTAACCCTTGACTCTTGGGACGCTGCTGGATCGATTCGCAACACCCGAGGATCACATTTATCTAGCATCAAGCAGAAAACTGGGCTATTTAGCGATCAATTATTCACGCATTGCTACAGGCGGTTGGCTGAAGAGGAAGAACTGTTCCAGCAACATGTTCGGAGTTCAATCAAGCGACGACATTTGCACCCCTAGGAAGCAATCGTTAGTCATGCCAGACATCACTCTCTTTTCTCAATGCTACTCATGAATACTGCAAAGATGCCTTTGATTCGGACTCCTCCATAACCTAATTACAGGTATTGTTTGGGTGTTTGGTGGCAGAAAAAGCATTTATTTAGAAACCGGGAAGGGCGGACTTTGTTAAGGGTAGGAAGCGGTGCATACGTGTTGAGAGAGAACTTCTGGAAAATACTCTTTGGTATTGTTTGAGTAAAGTTCATGCCATTGATGGATTTGCCGGATCTTCGTGTGTCCAATGTGTTTGTAATTTTTGTCGTTTGTCGGCTCACTTCACAGATACCAACATCGTGTGTCTCTATATTAATAAAGTCCTTAAAAAAACAAATTTGTGGATGTTTTTCCCCTCATATACATTATATTGTTAAATTACCCATCGCTTGTACTCTTCTATATGATAATCATTGGAGTAATTGTATATTGATTAACATTCTTAAGGCGTTGTAACCAATGTCTTAAAACGAGAATTGCGAACCACTTCTATTAAAAAAATTCAGAGAAAAAAATCAACGTAGGGATTAAAGGAATTACTAGGAGAGAGAGAGAGAGAGAGAGAGAGAGAGAGCAAAGCCATTAGCTAGTGTTTCTTTCTTTCTTTCCTTTTTTTTCCCCTCCGTAAAACTCCCTAGTTAATTACTGCAATTTTTCTATATTTAGTTTTTATCGCGATTAAATCTATTTGGTTGTGTTTTTCTATGTTCCCGAGTGAGAAGAGGGTGACAGCCATGTTTTTATTGATCGATAAAAATTAGCGAGATAAAAAGGGCTAAAGACTTTTCGCTGCTGGAGGATTAATTGTGTAATTAGCTAAGTACCTGTTCTCTGCTTGGACAAGGGGTAATTAATAATCTTCCTGACACACGTGGGATGACGATCCCATGGTTACACAGCACCACAGGAATGCTGCACAAGTCTCCGACACTACACGGAGAGAGAGGGTCAAGGAAAGTCACTTTGCGAACTGATCTACTGATCACCCTGTCACTGGGTGTTATAAATGTACACCCCTTTCCCCTATCATCCTCGTTAGGTTATCTGTATTGGCCTGGATGTCACTCAATGTCCTGTTTACGTTACACTGAAATCTATTATCTAAAGGGGGATTTCCACCTTGCCTAGTTAATGGCATCTTCTGACCAACTAAGTTATATCCCAATCATTAGAAATATTCCTTGCAATAAACAATCCGTCAGATATGTCGAATCTGTTATTATGACAGGATAATAATAATCGAATGCATTTATTGTTTCAAACAATTGGTAGCCAGTTAAACTTGCGGCTGCAGTCTCTATGAAACACAGACATCGCTGCTAATTTTACTCCAGGCTTCTAACTATTACTGGAACTTAAATTTCACGTCCAGATGCTCTCTTCATCATTTGAGGATTGAGATACCTATCTCAGTTCTATTTGCCGCTGCGTAAATTTTTCATTTAGGCAGCCACAAAGAAGGCTCAACGAACTTGGTCTATTCTCGATGAAGTGAATGTCGTTTAGGTAGAAGCAGTGCCAAATTTCATAGGAGATGCTTGTGAAACGACAAATTTCATCTCCTTAATGATGTAGCTTTCAGTGATGGAGTGAGCAAGTTGGAGAAAAGTGGATCAACTGTGTCTATATTTCTAGCGGTGCACTCATGCAGCAGATTAGCCCGTCGTTCTAAAGTACCTTGTACATCTGCAGAATCCCCCCCTGATGAAATCCCACAACACTAATAAATCTGTCATCCTACCGCTCCATTTAACGATGTGTCGAACCTCTCACGCTACTCCTTCGTCTAATGAACCTTTTAAACAGTTCTTTTAAAAAATGCCCACGTCTTTCGGAAATGCAGCTGACAAACTTTCCGCATGACTGATTAGATGAACATAGTAATGAGTAGTCAGAGATTTCATTTTTTTAAAGTTTATTTTCTTATTTTTTCCCCTCTACCGGTAGATATATATTAACAGCGATACTTCTCTGACACGCGACTTCATCTCGTTTAAAACTAGATGTAATTCTACAGCATTTAAACGAGTCACCTGTCCTTAGAGGAAGTCAAAAGAAATTTAAAATGTGCAATGAAAACAACGAACTGGTGTTGGAATGATTTATAAATTAGATGTGACTTGATATGCAATCACAGTATACATCCACCACTCAGATAAATACTTCTGTATGTAAGACAAATCTTCTCTCTCTCTCTCTCTCTCTCTCTCTCTTTGTTTTTGTCCTCCTCTTAAATAAGCAATATCTAAAACAACGTCTTCTGTCCTATTGCGCAGTCCAGCTACAATATCAATACCTGAAAATTAATTAGTACGTTCAAAAGCTACTGTCGGTATTTATATATTCTGCATCTCGATTTAGTAAAAGTTATATATTTTCCAAATTATATTATCTTACCAGCGAATATTTGGGAAGCACCCCTTTGTTTTGTTGTTAGGTTATATGTACTTAGGAAGCACTATTTTCTTCTCCTAGATTCAAGAAAATATGGGGGAAAAATTTGTCTGAACTACAATTTTGCCGGTTTTTGTTGCTCCCAGGCAATGTTTGCTTTAATTGCTTACTGGACTACGATGACCTTGACCTGGCGCAATATCTAGCAAGAGAAGAACCTATAAAAGAGTTTTTTTTTTTTTCCCTGAAGAAGGCGAATTAGCTGGTCTCCTAAGGAGGTGGAAGGGTTTCCCCTCTCGGAAATTCAAGTTTTTATCCCGCAAACAGGCAAACAAGCCAAAAGAACGCACGCAGGTAACAAACATAATATGCCAACTCTGTGAACTCAGTTGCTTCACCGTAGTTCGAAAGATCCTACAATAATGCAACTGTCTATGTAAGATGTTTTGTTTGCAAATGGATGCGACGTAATTATTTTTATTATAATAGATTCTACTTTTAGTAGATCAAGGGTATAATGCTCTTTACTACTGATGTTAAGTCCAGTTCGTGCTGTGTGTGTGTTTCAGCCTTTAATAATATAATATACTTGTCCATAGGGTACGAGAATCAAAGCCTTTTCAATCTGATTGTTGTGTTTCCTAATGCTCAACTGAGCATCACGTCATGAAGATAATGGTTTAAATTCGGCACTCATTAACCAGTTTACCCTTCTTCCTCGTTGTCAACCAAAGGGCATCATCGGTTTTGATGATGCCCTTTGGTTGACAGCGAGACTTTCGACGGTTTTTCTTTCCTTTTTTTTTTTTTTTTTTTTTTTTGTCTCTTCTGTAGCAAACAACAGAACAAAATTAAAAATAGCAGTTTGTCTTGGTAATCTCAGAAAAACCCACAAAAAACGGCCTGCAAAAAAAATGTACATGAAAACAATAGCCTTATGTTCTTCATTTAACAAACAAAGAGTTAAATGCATGACAGGAGGAAATGACATTAACCTACAAATGATCCATTACACACACAAGCCGCTGTTTATATACAATTAGCCAATTATGTACAGTTAATCACATGTCTTGAGCGGAAACTTGAATTGAGGCACGTGCGTGCAGCACATACATGCATGCAGTGCAGACGTGTCATAGTTGAAGCATGGACGCAAACAAAGAAACATTTTTCATTATCTTCGAAGACGGCTGGAGGCTCTTTTATGAATTGAGTACGTGTTTCATTGCACATTCGCTCTCAGATTTTTTTGTATTTAATGTGAAGTGCTGAGTTGTGTCAGTCATACTTGTGAAATCACAGACTGTTACGCAGTTTTAAAAACTGCGGTGGATCGGTTTTAATACTTGGAAAACTTTCATTTTTATAATATTTTAGATCCAAGCGATCCTTTATGAAATTATATTTTCAAGTATATCCTGCTTTTATTTCGATTCAACATTTGTTATTTTGTATTAGTCTTCGGATTACAAAATGATAAAAAAAAAACTAGAGATTTAGATTTCAAAGATAATAAATATATTGGAAATGATAATATATACCCGAAGACATCATCATAATAATGATCATCATCATAATTGAAGGCGTTCCCTTAGGGGGCGTGCAGGATAATTATTATAGCACTACATGAAAGCGTTATACAATTACTAATTTCCGATCAATAATTTTCCTCAAA
This sequence comes from Typopeltis vanoorti, assembly GCF_054136105.1. Classification (NCBI taxonomy): domain Eukaryota; kingdom Metazoa; phylum Arthropoda; class Arachnida; order Uropygi; family Thelyphonidae; genus Typopeltis; species Typopeltis vanoorti. Next base: position 164,306,496 of record NC_143549.1, on the reverse strand, counting down.
ATTAATCTGTTATCTATCAAGACTCCAACATTATCAGATCGTATATTTCTGTCTTTTAAGGCACATTTTACGGTATCAATCCAGCTACATCTTTGTTTTCCTCTGAATCTTTTTCCAACCTGGTAAAGAACATTTGTTAATTAACATTTCCTCTCCCATTCTGCTTAAGTGACCATACCACCTGAGATTAGCTCTGCTAACACATTCATGGATGCTAACAATGTCAAGTTCTTTCCTACTATCCTCGTTTTTAATATGATATTGCCATTGATGCCATCTGTTCACGCCTATAATCTTTCTCAGGACTCTCATATCTGTGGTCTCTAGTCTTTAGTCATGTGTTTTATTTCTAACCCAGCTCTCAAATTCACAAGTTAAAACTGGTCTGAACACTGTCTTGTATACTGCTAGTTTGGTGTTTCGGCTAATTTCTCTCTTATTGCATATAAATTTATTCAGCTGGCTACTCAGCATACCCAGATTTGCTTATTCTGTTGTCTATTTCCACATTTAACCTGCCATCTCCATTAAAAACTATGCTTAAATTGCTGAAATATTTTACTTGTTCTATAGGCTCTTCATTCAGAATGCAACTGAAATTTTCTATGTTCCTGCCTATTTTCATAGTTTTAGTCTTTCTATTTCTGATTTTAATGCCAAATTTGTTACAACTATTATTAAAGTTAGTAAGAGTATCTTGGAGACTTACACCGGATTTGTGAAGGAGTACAATATCACCTGCATAAAGCAAAGTGTTGAGATTAGCATTTCCACTTTTGATATCAGGTTTAATACCAGTCTTCTTCATAATCTATATAGAATGAATAAGAGTAGAAATAATGTACACCCTTTTCTCACAGGCGATTTAACATCAAGCCATCTTTCTGTACTTCTTTCAATTCCAACTGCTGACTTATAGCTCAAATGGAGACTATGCATTGCTCAATATAATGTTCATTTACACCATATGACTGTAGCATTTCTGAATAGTTTTTTGCACCTTACCGTATGCTTTTACCAGATCTATGAAACTTAAATACCAATCCTTGTCATATTCCACAATTTCTCAACTACCCATTGTCTTAAACTGAAAATCTGATCCTGACAATCTCTATTTGACCTGAATCCAGCTTGTTCTTCACCAAGCACGTCTCTCTCTCTCCCACAATTTTTCTTAGCCGTTTTCTCGAATATGCTTGCATAAATCTTACCAGAACACACCCTATCGGGAAATTCGTCTGTAATTCTCACATTCAGTTTTATTTCCCTTTTTTTTTATATATGGTTACTATGAGGGCTCTACTCCAATCATCTGGAATTCATCCCTCTGTCCAGGCCTTCTGAAACTATGCAGTGCAGCCACTGGAAGACTTTTATACTTCCTATACGTGAGCATTTCTGGTCGAATATCATCTACTCCTGCTGCTTTTCCACATTTCAAGCCTTTGATGGATTTCTACTTCAAGTATGGATATGTATTCCTGACTGCATGCCTGTCGAGTGTTTTTTACTACTTTTCTCTCACTGATTGTTTAATTTAATAGTTTTTCGAAGTAATTACTCCAGAGATCGAAATGTCAGTTAACTGGTTTCATACGGAGGTGGAAGTCTTTTTAATCACGCAAATAGGAAAAATGGGAGGGAACAAAACGGTACAATCGATTAAAGTGATTCTCAAAAGCATTTTCATAATTTAAAGATTTTCTCATTTTAAACAGATTTTTAAGACAGCTTTCATAAAGTGGACCATAGATATTTCATTGTACTCACCTCAGGTAGGAACTCGGTTGAAAATTTCTTAATAACGTGTAAAGCGTACGTCATATTTAACAATATTCTTAACGGCACACCAGCAGAAAGAAAAAAAAAAGTTTAAAGCGAATTCTAAAATTATCCGAGTATAAAAAATTTAATGAACTATTTTAAAATTTAATTCGAATGAGTTCTAAATTATTCTAGTGAAATTAAAAAAAAAAGAACTAGCAGTATTTAATTAGCAATATCACTTAATCATAGCTAGGCAGCTTTTACTACACAAACGTACTCTGTGATCATTATTTCCTAACAAAATTCTGATTGTTCCTAATCATTCTGCTCTGTTGTGACTATTATTACGACCTGTCCATGCTTCAAACATTGTCGACGTACTGCAGCAATACAATCTAACTGAATTTTATGGTTGTTTTAAACTCATTATACGACTTCATATTTCTTAGTATCCGTTTTTTTTTTTTTTTTTAGATTTCTTTCTAAGAAAATTTCTTTTATACTAATTTTGAATGCGTATTCCTTTTTAAGCAAATTTATCTGGAAATAAAATGCCCCAATGTAGCTTGTACGGACAAACTGAACTTCTTGTGTGCAGCAATTGACGGCAATGCATTTAACGAAGGCTGTTCCCGACCCATATCTCTTTGAGCTATGGGTCGGGAACAGCCTTCGTTATTGAAATAGAAATAAAAGTTTCTATTTCAGTGGTCGGTACGAGTATCTAGAAAATACAAAGCATAACATAAATCAGCTGTGGTAATTAATCTCAAACGAACTGTTATTTGAGATAATAACAAAATAACTAAAGCTATGAAGTCAGTATATTATATCTGGTAGGAAAGTCCGTTTTCTTGAAGGGGGAAAAATGTTCGAGTTTCTGAATGGTGTGTGTATGTGGGGGGGAACCCCCCCTCTTTCTGAGACCAGCTAACACACTTTTGTAATGATGCCACACAAGAAGTTATATTCTTGTTTTAATCCTTTACCCCAAGCGTAAAGGATTCTATAACCCACTTTTAATCGCTAATCTGTTATAGAAATCTCCCTTGTACTACGATTGGATGAGCTTCGAGATTTTTCAACCACAGGGCACACATGTGTCCTTCGGAGGAAGGACACGTGTGCAGTAGTGACTGATATGGAATTATGGTTTTAACAAATAGTGACCGATATGAAATTGCCCATTCAAATAAGTCCCAACGGAGAAGTTAAAAACAATCAGTTAGAGAGAAATGGAATGGAAGATTCCAGCAGTGAAAGCAATCAACTCGTTGGTCCAACTTACATTGTCAATGGTAACAGATAACTATAGATTACGTGAACACCAAATAAAATATTTCAAGTTTCATCATCGCTTCTTCATAGAAAACGCTTGTGAAATTGAAATTTATTAGTAAGACTGAAGAAGAGATACGAACGATAACATAATACATTGGCGATGTCTGTTACAGAATACAAGTGATAATATAACACAGAAAAAGTAATATTAATATATATATTATAAATATAATATAACCATTTTAACAGTAGTGACCGATATGGTAAGGAAAAGACATGATAATAAACAGGAAAACGAAATATATATATATATAATATATAAACTATAAATAGGAAAAGAAATAATGTTGAATTTTATTTTAAACGTATGTTATGAAATGTAATATGTAAGTTACATTTCATAATATACGTTTATAACAACATTCAACATTATTTAGTCCTATGAGGTAGTCTCTCAATCTTTCTTCTCTGAAAGCATATTCTGAGTTTAGTGGCGTCATTTAGTAGATAAACTGCTTTGCTGGGTGTTCAAATGATTTATGAAAAATTTCTTCATTTGGCTTGGGAACTACCAGCAAGTTCCAACCACTGTGTAAACCATAGTCTACCGTATATATCCGGTAGACTATGGTTTACACAGTGGTTGTATTTTTTTCTGTATACAGAAAAAATTACAATATATTCTGTTAATTACGAACCTAATCTTATTTGTTAAAAATAGTGTGGGAGTTTCATTTCAGATTGCCGTCGATATGTAAGCCCAAGTACTTGACCGATCTTGAATTTATTTATTTATTTAAAAAAAATTTTTTTTTATTAAGCTACAGTTGCAAATTTGGATATCACTACATTTCATTTCATGCCATTTTATAGTTAACTTGTAATCTATCTTATCTGTTAACGTGGGATATATATCTAGTTTTATTGGCGTTAATTTTAAGGCTATGATTGCTAAACCATTGATTTAGTTCCAACATATCTTGGTTGGTCCAATTTTCTAGATCCTCAAGGGACGTGTCATCAGCGAACGATATCATTTTGCCAAAATAAAGTTTGTGCTCACACAGATCATTAACATATCTTAAAAGAAAATTAACTTAAAAAGTTCATGAGAGCCGTTTGATAACTTACAATAAAGTTACGCATGCATCTGATTCAAAGAAAGATTGGAAGAATAAAGTGGAGACGGTAGGGGCAAAAGAAGGGGGGGGGATAAGTTAGAAGCACAACTATGAAAATCCAAGTTGCCACGATGCTTGCGGCAGCACAATTTCAATGACTATTAACTTATAGAACCGAGTGGCGGAAGTAGTATAGTCCAAGCGGAAGGCAGACCCTCCCCCTGTTCCCTCAAAAAAAAAAAAAAAAAATTGGATGCTAAGAAACATCAGCGGAACTTCCTGTGGGGCATCTGTCTTAGCACGAGCCTCGTGAAGCTTGATCTGATGTCGCAGTAAGAGCCCAAATGGATTTTACTGCTCGATAGGATGTCAGTCACCCGAGGGTCGGTGGTGTGCTTCTCCGGACCCGAGTGTGAAAATAACACGAACTACGGTCGCCGCACATTAATTAACCTGTCGACTGCAGTGACAGACGCTATTACTCACCACGTGAGCAGCAGAATACCGAACGAGCAAATCTGTAAAGGGGTTGGTTGGTTGGGCATGTGGCCATGGGAATAATGGCATCCAATTTCTGTGCAGAAATGTCAGGAGGGATCTTTGGTGTCGCAGCCATGGAATTAAGCAACGTGTGATATGCGGAACTGAATGTAATTACGGCTTCCTTCATTAAAAATTACCGCGTTTCCATCTTAGGGTGACACCTCTTTTCCGATCGGAGTGACTTGCGGATGCGAGAAGAAACACACAACACGCGTAGATAGATCATTTTTATTGTTGGTGGCTGACGTAAGGCATCACGTGATGTGGAAGCGAAATTTACATTCGTTGTCTGCCGCATTCTTTGCTCTACTTTTTTTTTTTTTACTCTGACACATTCTTTTAACTTCCCTTTATTTTTTTTTCTCTTTCCTTTTCCCTCCATGCACTCCCTCTGCTTGCTTGGCAAAAAAACCTTGGCTCTTTGTCAACTAAATTAGTAACGGATAAAGATGTTTCGCTGAACTGTAGCATCATCAGCTAGATCTAACATATTTTACACATCAGACAGCGGTCAAACAACTCAGTTCCCAGAAAGGAAAGCTTTCACCCAAACTTGATTATCACCCCACCCCTTGCTTGCTTGTTTCGGAACCAAGAGGTGCCTCTTCAGAGGGCGGATAGTGGGTAGTATGCCACTAGTAGATAGTATCGGTTGATAATAAGATGTAAGGGTAGTGAGATAACCTAGGCTGCGTGCAGGCTTTCCTTTTTTGGGGAAGTGAGTAGTTCGTCCACTTTTTGGAACCTAAAGAACGCCAAGGTTGGAATTTGTGTAATAATGCTGTTCGACAGAGCAGTTTTATGGTCTGCTAATTGGGATGGCAATCAAAGTAGTTTTATTTTGTTTCAAATATTCCAACAGTGTAGTTTTCTTTGTTTTTAATTGGATACATCATTGCTTCTTTTTTTTTAACCTTTGATTCTTATTTATCGTTCTCTCTCTCATTTCATTTCTACTTTTCTCAGTTACTATTCCATATTTTAGATGTATTATCTACTCAGGATTGCATTTAATATTGAAATTTACTACACTTTCAAGTTACATTACAAGAAATGAATTTTTAATGTTTGTAGCAAGACATAAGACACGCAAAGTGTGGAGTTCTGTGTCACTATTTAGCATACATTATATTGCTCCTTGTTATCTCTAGCACTGCATCGAGACATTGAGAGCTAACATTGCGAGTGATGTGACCATCTTTAGTAGGGGAAGGCAGGTCACTACGGACACTCTTTCTGTTATCTTAAACAACCTGATAGTGAAGATACGATAGTGTCTGTTGGTTGATCTTCCCTTGTGCTCCTGCTATTGCTTAAAGAAAGGAGGTATTTATACACACACCCCTGCGGAAGGGATGGAAAAAGGGAGGGTTCTGCACGGCCTCCCGATCTAATACGTGACCAGACATACAAAATCGTTGCCGGCAGGGATATTTCATTCTTTGCTTCTTCATAGGTGCGTCTCTCTGGGCGTACCGCTACTGACAGACCCAGAGAGGAGGAAAAAATCGAATGTCGACACCGAAATGACGTCGTGATATTTCATCAGCCACCACTGTTTAACTTCGCGTGAGTTTGTTGATCCGAACTTTGATGAGGTTCCTCTTTATAGCCGGACGAAAGGCATAACTTGCACAGCACCGGTGAGTTGCTTTGAGGGACCGACAGTGATTTGCACTGGGGAGGGGGGGAGAAAAAAAGACAAATATTTATCAGTGAAAAGAATAAAATGGAGTGAAAGAAAACGATATTTTACTCCACCCTTGACATTAACGAATTCTTTGGATCTCCTAATCTAAATCGTCTTTTGTGTGGGCACGACTTCTCAATGCAAAGGAAAGAACAAAGTAGGAAAAGTCGGAACGAAGATCCTATTAGTGTCAGCGAAATTGAATAGCAGAGCAACTACACGTCACCGTAACATTCATTATAGTGTGCGGTGAACTACTATTAGACTATTCCTACGCAGGTAGTGACTAGTGATCATCCCTCTCTTAAAATACCTCGTTATATTTATGTTAACAGTTAGCTGTTAACTCTTCTCGCAGTTTCTTTATGAAATTTCCCAAATAGACTTCCTACAATCATCCGATAAAAAATATAAATAAAAAAACTATCTGATTAAAACAAAACCGAAGTGAGTCATGTATGACGTCATAACTGCAAGAATTAATCACATAAAAATCAGGTAATTCCTCTTTAGAATCCATCATTACTGTGGAATAGACGGAATGCATATCTCTGACATTTTATTTTGTGCATTTTTTTTTTTTTAACTTTAGAGGTCATTATGATGACGTGGCTCCACCTACAACCCTGCAGAAAGACACCGAACAGTAAAGTGGTGCATTGTCAGAGCTATATTCATCTCTGGCGCCGTCAAGTTATTCTGTCCGGCGCCGGACATTGTCTTTTAGCACTTAAAGAGATCAATGACACCAAGTGGCCGTCATGTGAAGTGTTACAAATGGTTAAATCATAAAGCAGCCTTTACGGACAATAATGATGCTGAGATCTACGTGCGCTAATATCTCGTCGTTCACGTGAATACATCACAAGGTGCCCACGCTGCTACTATCTACCAGAAACTACGCAGATTGGTGTTTAATTGAAAGTCAAAATTTGAGAAAACAAAAATTACTAAGTGAAAAAAAAAAATTAGTATTCAGAGGGGAATAGTCCGTTCATCTTACAAATTATGTTTACCACATAAGTTAATAAATGATAAGCAGTTAAAGCAACTTAGTTCGGGTTACAGCTTTGAAGACCACATCTTCTGAGTCACTTATTAGAAAATTTTGAGTTAGTTGGCCTCCAACAGTTAGTAAAATTTCATTTTTTCTTTTTTTTTGTTTCGAGGGAGAGGAAATTTGTTTTCTTTTGTCATAATAATTATGTTTAAGATGATATGACTTATCTTTGAGATAAGTAAAAATTATGAGGACAATTTTGCAGCAAACAGTATTATGGCTTTTAAAAAATGGGTCATCGAAGTAAAATTTGAACATCACACCAATATAAAGAGTTGGGGTAATTAATGCACAGATTGATGTTCGATAGAACAGTAGTTAAAATTTCTTTCAATAAAGAAAATATTATTTATTTCGACTATCACGATGATAAATAAAGAGTGGAGCAAAACGATTTTCTGTTTAAAATGCACCATACTATTATACTAAGAAAACCATACTATTATACTAAGATTGTATTCTTTTTTTTTTTTTTTCGAGTTTTTCGTCCTCCTAATTCCAAGAATCTGTTATCACTATTTGGAAGAATCGCTCCTGCATTGTAAGCACTAGATCATTAGGTACTGATATGGTCCAACAGAGATGATGAACATCCAGTGACATCTTTTCAGTAACCTCAAAGTGGCCTGCAGCAGATCCTGTCGAGATTCTCCATGAGTTGGACCGAGTTGGATTCTATGGCTGAGAGGGGGGGGGGAAATAAGATCTGGTCACTTCACCCACATTTTCTAGAAACCATTCCCAAAAAGTTCTGTGCCTTGTAACATAACGCATTATCTTGCTACAATAACCTTACTAAATTGGTATGCTGTACTCATGATGGGATCACCTAGTTACGTCTGTGCAATATGACTCTAGCTGAGTCATATTGCGCTGTTTGATTTCAGTTTAAATTTTTTTTATTTTTATTTTAGCTGACATTTATTTTATTAGGTGAGTGTTCGTTTGCTGCTGCACCTATCCAAATTCCACATGTTCATTCCGATATGCTTCTTTGTAGATATATCGAAGCATCATACACTTTAGACAATGTTGCCAATGAATGCAGCAGGACGGCATTTTATGTAATACCACAGACTCTATCATAAAGTTTTGAATTTCTTTTTTAGGTAGCGCTGTTGTTTATCATCACATATTTTTCCTCATGTACAATAATATAATATAGTAAGTTCCGCGTTTAATTTCCAATGTTCCTGAAATATTCAAATAAATTTAATGTTTATCTGTTTATTCTTTCTAATTGACCATAAACACGTTTCTCTCTTAGGATAATCACCCACAAGTTTTTTTTTTTTCTAATTTAATTATACGTTGAGTACTAATACATGCCAATATTCTTATGACAACCTTCCTATTTGAATTTTTTTTAATATTTCGCATATTTCAATTAAAAAAGCAGAAATTGAATTTAATATGACGAAATACCACGAGCCATTTGTCATTGTATCGTAACTCCTAAATCTTCAAACAGTATCTAGAAGAAGAGGGATAAAAAGAGGGAAGTTGAACAGTCTAGTTCTGTCCCAGTCCTCTTTTTTTACTAAGTAGTCCTTATCAGATGCTTAATAAATAATACTTAAGAAAAATTCTGAGAATGACCTCGATCCACGCAGTGTGGCAAGGCTATCAATCAGCTGACGACCAATGGACGTACAACGGAGACTTCGTGTTAATTCTGCGATCAGACCAATGGTGTGGATGAGGGGAAATCCGCCCACTCGTTTGAAGCTGGACATTTTTGATGAATCACATCAATCGCTTTTTGGGGTTGACATTTAAAGAAACCAAATAATTTGAATGCCGTCTTTTGCGACTGGTTAAAGTTGATCAGATTGGCAATGAAATGCTGGGGTATTGTCAAACAGATTAGCTGTTTTCTTTGTAACAACCGCACTTTTTTTTATCTTATTAGGATGGAAAACTCCTCCCCTTCCACTCGTATTCGTTAGGTATCGCCCTTCCATCTAATAGTTATCAGGAAATGACAAGAATATGTTGAGCAAGTCGCTTCTGTTACTGAACCACACAAGGAAATCTTATATTCATTAGTCGTTATTGAATTTGACTTATTGCGGTACCTGTAGACTGCTATTTGGATCCAAAATCTTCATCTTTGTCAGCTATAAGTTGACTGCTATGAATTATTTACAACTGTAAGGATTTATTGAGTCTAATTGGCCCAAAGTAAGGTTTGTAGGCCAAAATTGGCGTCTAAAGACAGTTTTTAAAGTAAGTATATATGTCTGTTGACGTAAGATCACAACATAGAGGACATGGAAAGGACGCAATAAAAATATCAGTGTTGAGCATTTGCCTTCTAATATTGATCGTAATGTTGAAAAATAACAACTTGTTTCCAGTCTGGTGGGCTAGACTTTATGTGATAGGCGGCGCCGAATGTAGAAAGATGAAAATAGCAGGCAAAAGAACGAGGCTAGCAAGTGAATGAATCCACTTGTGCTATGAATAACTTAAAACTACCAAAATACTTATAATAACTAAGCAACACAGTATTTTCTTTAAATCAGAGTAGACCACCCCAAAATATTATTTATTGATAGATGCTTCTTTTACATTAGTCTGAAAGTTTTTCTTTTCTTTTCTTTAGAGAAGTATTTTTCCTCCGCCATTCAACTACGTTACATAACTGTCAGCCAAACAGAAGCTGTTCGGAGTTCAATCTACAAATTCCCAGATATTATCCCTATTGTCACCTGGGTAAAATCAAACATTCTTTACTATCGCTGAAGGTTTGTCAAGTGGGAACACTTTCGCCGAACTTGATGCCGTAGTTTACATTCCCCTGACAACATTTGGAATTTATTCAGAAGAAGTAATTACGGTTTTTATTTGTTTGAAGCCCTTGTCGCTACTTTTCTTATCTTTTTAATGCGTCTTTCTTTGACAGTGTGAGCTTAGAAAAGGAAGCCCAATCATCGGCAAAACAAATCGCGTGTCACAGTTACCACCAATAAATAGCTGTTGATATCCTCCTGGAGTTCTCGTTAAGCGCGAACGACCTATAATGTACCTCCGCTAGGTTGATCAACGGTCACCCGAAGCAGAGACATCAAAATAAAAAGGTCATTTTTCTTAGTTCTAATCACCGTACTTCTTGCGACGATACTATGCCCCGAGGAGGACGATGAGGAAAGAAAATTTACAACGCGCGCGCGCATGCACACACATGAACGTCATAGTGTATTCAACACGATTTAGATCATAAATCAAAATGCCTCAGGATGTCTCAAGACTCGTGCCAGACAGAAAGCAATAGTTTCCCAAATGGCAGTAAAGAGTGCAGGGGGGAAAGAGGTGGGGGGCTTCAAGGTAATGGAGGTAATGTTTGTTCAACTTCCTGGTTTACGAGCAGAGACAGGGTCGATCTAGAACATAAACCGTAAGCTATCGGTATAAAATTGGTTTAATGCCCATTCGTAGTGTGATATCTCTCGGCAGAACCTGAGTATGTGTTTCTGGTGTAATCTTCTACAAAATGCTCTTTTAAGGCTTTATAATATTATGATCTCCTAGTTTTGTGGCATATTCACTTCACTTCTCAGCTTTTTTATAAGGTAATTCGGTTCACTTTTCCTCCAATAACTTGCATCACGTACATCCCATCTCTCTCTCTCTCTCTCTCTCTGAGAGAGATAGAATGTGGGCCACAACGTTATCGTATGATTAGCGGTCCATTAGACAAGTACGTCATATCCCATCCAACATTATTCATCCCATAAATCAGAATGTCTCGAGGGTGAATCAAGATTAGTGTCAGCTATAGTTTCCCCTGCTTTTAGAGAAAGGCTGCTGATAAAAATAAACGTTGTGCATACGTTAATCGCGATAATATACGTGATATGATTAATTAATTGGAAGCGCTAAGTGACACACTTGCCGGACCAGCCAAGCTGATAAACAGAATTTTTCTGGCAGCAAAGTCGGATTTTTTTTTTTTTGGTATATATTAAAAGGCTTATGTGACATGACTGTTTGTGCTTCTGTAAAGTTTAAGTTAAATGCAAGTAGACGATGAATTTCATCGTCCGGTGTGAGACCAATGCCCTGAGTATTGGAGGCCTGAAGTAGCTTGAAAAAGTTCCATGTTTGGTTTCTAGAGCAGAGTTTCTCTACTATGTAAAAATTAAAGAAAAATATTTTAGAAAATAATTAAAATCTAAAAATATTAATAAAACTTCTTAATCCATCCATACTAATATACGTACTATATTAGTATGGATGGATTTACTATAGATTTACAAACTTTCGTGGGTGGAGTCAGATAAAAAAAAATCAAATTTTGAAAATTGACATATTAGCATGAAGTACTCAAGTATATAATATATGGCAGCATAAGATCAACCCGATTTAATACTGTGGCAATCAGACACGTTTACAACCATAATTTTTATGAAATTCAATATCTACAAAGAAAAGAAAAAGCAGCCCTATAAAAAGTCACAGTTATTGATCTAAAAGCTTATCCTTTGAGAGCAGGTGCGTTTTGTTTGCGTTTATGAATGGGTGAGATGTCGATCGCCTTATTGCTCCGATAAGAGCATGAAGTTTTGCACATGTGCTCATACCACAACAAGCGCCTTCGTACAGCAGTCGCTAGGAGATCGTGACATTCTCCCCTTCGCCTGACAGTTTCAAAGCCCATTTCGGATGCGAGAATCTTTTATGTTATTTTCAACTGTAGGTGAGTTAGCCGATCTCATATATGGAAACAACACAGTTGCCTTCCCGGAAACTTCAATTTTTCATCTCACAAACCGTTCAAACCAACTAGGGAACATACTTTACCAGACATAATATACTGATGATCTTAGTTGTTTTGACTGTAGTTCAAACTATATCAAACCAGTCATAACACTGCCAACTTATAGTTTTGAAGTGATATCGGTATAAGAAGAATCCAATACAATTTGATATGACTGTTAACTATTTTTTGCTTGTTTGTTTGATAGAAAATAATAATCAGAAGAAATATTTCTCGTAATGTATTGACGTATTTCAACTGCGTCTGAGATATTTTAATTTGCAAGGCAGACCATGCCTTAGATACCCACCATAAAATTCGTTGGAAGAAGACAAAAATAACCCATCGCAGCAAGTTTAAATACGAAAGATTATTCAAAGAATCTTCAGCAGCTCTAAAAAACGTTCCTAACCTCAACAAATTTGGGTGCATGAAACTGCCCCAAATTTGGGAGACTTTCATTATGAGAACTTCAGCCCAACGGCCAAGACTACCAAATTAGCCCGCAAGAGGGCACCATTAGGACTTTAGGAACAAAATTAGTGTCTTAATTTCTTCCTCATTTGCTTTGTTAGTTCCTTTAGTGCACATACCATATCTTTATGTTCCTGAAGATGACAATGTGACATTGTCGAAATATAGAAGTGATTCATTAAAGTTATCTTTAATTAATTTACTTTACATGCGTTGTTAATTCCGTAAATTAATTACCAGTTACCACTAGAATATTTTAATTTGGTTTAAAATTAGCTTGTTTTACAAGCTATTAAATTAGAAAAATTGTTCAGATTATTAAGACATAATGCTTTGATTAGAATTAACAATATAACCACAACTCGGACTGTTTATTGTAAATAATAATAACATATAATAGGAACAAAGCTACGATCCCTACTGGCTACATAAATCTAAAAGTATTAATACAATCTCACAATCTAAGCATTTGCAGGAGAATGGGTTATTTAAATGAGTATTTGCATGAGTTAGATTTGAGCGAAGGATTTAGTCAAGATTGCGACTTTCCAAATCTTAAATTCGGACATAAAAAGGAAGATATTCACATTGTCTTAATTGCAATCATAGCTATGAATGATTTTTATAGCTGTGACTGCGAATAGCTGAAGTATAGATAAATAAATAGTGTGTGTGTGTGTGTGTGTGTGTGTGTGTGTGTGTGTGTGTGTGTGTGTGTGTGTGTGTGTGTGTGTGTGTGTGTGTGTGTGTGTGTGTGTGTGTGTGTGAGAGAGAGAGAGAGAGAGAGAGCGAGAGCGAAACGCAATTATAACATTCTTATCCCACCTACAGTTGTTCATAACCTCATGCTGAGATGCTTCAGCCATCTAGCAAAGATGCTGCTAAACCTTCGACCTTATGAGCGATTGTAGACGAAATATAAGGACGACACCTATGCTTCTAGACTACTCCATCACTGATAAGGTGCAGGTGGTGAAAGTAGGCGGGTTTACAGAGACAAGTGTCGCCACTGACGGATCATTTACCTGAAGTATTCCATCTGGTAGGAACAAGGTGGGGTTGTTAAGACACAGTCCCCAAATGTCAGTCCTGGGATCCGCTTCATCATCACCAGCAGCAATTTCAAGAAGACAAATAGGTTTCGTAAAGATAAAAATGTCCGATAGCAGCAAACGGGAAGTGTTAGGTTCGGAAGAAGTCCGTATATCTTTCCTTCATGATGTCTTCCAGTCGAGTGACGTTTAGTTCAGTTGCCAGTACATGTGTCTGCGTGTGTTAGGGGGAGGTATGTACACTTAGAATACCATGACCACAGACGATATTTAACGAAAATCTCCTTGACACAGCTGTGATTTGTTACTATGAAAGTGACCAGTGGTCACTCGATATGAACATCACGCCCCCATTTCAGTAAAGGCGATGAGTTGCGAAATTTTTAATATCATCTAGTTACGATCACACATTACAAATGCTACTACAGATAAGCATTTAGTATACCCTAAAATTGCTTCGATAAGAATTATGAGAAAGAAATATCGTCACCTGCAAAACGTTATACAGTCAATCAGGAGGACAGATCTGATCTTTGTTGTTTCTTACTCAAGTGTACTTTGTTCTGACAAATCAAAAAATGTACACTTTGATGGATATTATGAATAATGAGAAACGCTTTGTGTACTGCGACGAGAGGAGAGCCCATGGCACTTGAGTGTTTGGCCTTGAAAGAAAACGAGAGGTTGAAGAAACTACACTACATTTGTGCCTTTGGCGGACAAAATTTAAGAGAAAAAGGAAATATTCTGTTGATATTCGTTTTGAATAACTGATCATTGCGATCCTTGACAATAATACTTGGTAAGGAAGGCTGTTCTACAGAACAGAGGTAGATGAAATGCAGTGAAAGATACAAGAAAGAGAAGGAATGACATTGTGGTAGCAGTTGAACTGCAGATTGACTATTGGGTAGCTGGTGTTGTTATTTTAGGCTTAGCACGAAGTGGAGGAATGATAGATGGCAGTGAAACATCGTCCAAAAGAATACCTATAGAAAAAGCATAATGCAGAAACATAATGTCTATGTTTTTTAATGTTCTGTTGCATGTCATTCCTGTGCCAGGAACACTGGAGTAATAAAATATCCACAAGATAATTAGTAGCTATTTATTATTTATGACCAGAAAAGTATAAATGTAAAAGAAAATTCATACTAATAAGAGAAATCATAAAGACAAAAAAATAAAAAAAAAGTACCAAGATCAGTAACGAAATATTTCAATAAACGCATAGCAGTCATACAGACAGAAACTAGATAGTCTTTTTTTTTTTTTTTAACAATACTGATACCAAATAGGTTATCAACAATGATTGATCTGTACTCCCGCTATAAATAACTCTTCATGTTCACAATACCTATAAAGAATTGAATCTTAACCTCCACTATAAATGCATTATCATGTGACTACTTCAAAAGGCTTTTATTCTATTATAGCTGTTAAAATTTATAAAGGCTAGTAGGTTAGTACGATTAGTACGTTGGTTGTTTGGATTATGCTAAAGCAACTAATTCTGAGCGTAGCTACAAACTGCGTACATTTTGCAGTTTGCATTATGTAGGAAGAAGAAACTGTAGTTCGAAAGCTATTCTTATACAAGGATAACTTTCGAACTTAGGTCTTTCCAACCAAAGAGCGTCAACTCTATCGACTGCGCTAAGGAGTTGAAAACTTCATAGTAACGCCAATGGAGTCTTTTTTTGTGTGTGTTTTGTTGTAGCAATACACCCTCGTCCATAGCCTTTTGGAAAACTGCTAGCAGCCGAGACTTCGTCATGGCTAGAAGAGTAGCCTACATGAGTAGATGAAAAACACACTAAGTTATGGCAGAGAACTACTGCCCTCTCTTATTTCTAATCATAACTATTAGTATTGTGTGAAATTCTGTGAGGTTTACAGTTGATCATTCAGAGTTATGTGGTTAAATCCATAGTTTATTGGAGGGGGAAAATAATACTTTCATGCTTCAAAACTCGACTAAATAGGGAACAGTTGGGGAAAAAAGGCCTAGAAAAAGTGCCTTTCAGTTGGTAACTATACTCGAAGCCACGAAGCTTTTCTTTAGAAGATCTAAAGTTACAATCGTTACCACAAAGTGCTCAGACATCGGTTTAGGTATGATGCTAGTTGGTTTCTAAAGTATAAACTTATTTTGTAGGATACGGTTTCCCTTTCATCAAACCGGAGAGAACTGATAAACTGTCTGGATAAAGAATTATTGGATTGATCAACAAACGGTTTTGTGGAATAACCACTTTGCTTCACAAAATAGCTAGATAACTGAAAGGAGATCTCCTGCAGAGCGTTGTAAGGAATACGGAAACTGACCGAAGCTTTTGACCTAACGTCCAATCCTCGACTTCATGTAGCGCAAGCAATTAATAGGTATCCACTTGGATGCTGAACGAAAGCGTATCTTCTGATAGTTTGAAATTTATCCGACTAAAGTGGATTTTTTTATTGGCTTAAACCCAAACAAAATGATGACAGAGTACGATGAAATTGCCTGCCGTCTAGGACGTCTTTCAGTTAAACAAAACCCCTCGCTTTTCGTGATGGAACCAGCACGAACAGAGAAAAGTCAGCTACTGGAACAAACCCCAAATTCAATGTTAGCAGAATTGAAGCACCATCGACGCAAGAAATATTGACGGAAAAGAAGTTAAACCGGAAGAACTAAAAAAAGTGTCACACCGACATAATTTGTGCTACTGAGAAAAAGAAGACCAAAATAGTTGAGGTTTTGCTAAAATAATAAAGATATATACGGGGAGTATTGAAAAGGAGTTGCTGTACCGTTTAATATAGAAGATGAAGATAAACTTCTGGATTGGCAGAAAGTTTGAAGCGAAATGATATGAGCATATTTCGAAATGGGGAATGAACAATGAATCTAATTTGTACCCGATCTCACAGAAAGTTCTAAAGGAAAAACAAGTTCTTGGAGATTTAAGCAGCTGAGGAAAAAATGAACGGGAGACATACAGAAATGTTTGAGGAAAAACTGGATAAAAGAACAAAGTTAATAATAATGGTAAGTACCTGCTAGACTTCTTCAGGAAAATTAGTCATCATTAACGCCATGATCCAACATAAAAATGTGCACAAATTCACATCGAGAAATTCCCGCAATAAATAAGAAAGTCCCATTAATTATGTTATTGCGGAGGTGATATGTTCGTGCTGGTTTAGGATACAAGAATGTACAGAGGATTCGAGATGGGAAATGATCCCCATTTAGTGCTGAGAAGGATAAAATTGAATTTCATATGGACAAGAAGAGTGCGTAAGAAAGTTATAAAATGAATTAAATCCATAAAAAAATTAAATAAAGCTGAAGGCGAGAATTGAAGATGAATTTCCTGATTGGGTGTTCAAGGTAAAATTGATGCAAGCATGTCTCAGATGGAGGCTAAGAAAAATTGCGGAAAGGGATTTTAGTGTAAGACTAAAGTGAAAAAGCAAGTCTTCGAGATTCTTTGACTATATTAATAAATGCTGTAAGAAATTTGGTATGAAAATCAGCGATAAGAAAAGAAAAAAATCATCATGAAAATACGAAGGAAAACGTCAATTGCATTCTGAATGGAGAACTTATGGAACAAGTAAAATATTTCAGCTATCTAGGTTGTAAATTTTTTAGCGAAGTTAAAATTTAAATATGGAAATAAACAATAGAATAAGCAAAGATGGAAGTGGAAATCAGTTGAATAAACCTATATAGAACAAGAAGAAAAAGAAGAAGAGTGAGATAGAAAGAAAAATGCCAACTTGCAGTACACAAATGTTCAAACTAGGGTTTCTGTCTCAAAAATTACACGAACGAAATTCCCGGATATTTACCTTTCTCGTCTAGAGTCCCGGAAAAATAGCTCGAGACCTTTCATAAATTTAAATTTACAAATCTGAAACAGAAAAAAAGCGTGTAATTTATTTTAATTTTAGGAAAATGACTATTGTATCGTAGGTGATTATAGGCGATCATTAAATTTTTATTACGAATTAATACAAATATTTAATGACTACAATAAATTGAATGTTATTCGTTATTTTATATGTTGAGATGCGTTTCTCTTAAATATAATACAATAACATTATTGTATTGACTATAAATCAAGTGCAGTGAAACAGCTACAAGTAACAGCCATTTTTTTTTAAACTTAGCAGCTTCGAGTAGGTGCGTTTCGGTTCGTTCTTGAATGACCCCTATTATCAGGGGGTTCGTTAGTTTAACGAAAATTAAAAAAAAAAAAATCACCAATATAGAACAGATTTTCATTCTGTAATGTATGGTGAAGTTATTAGTTTTTATTTTTGGTTTTAAATTTGAATTGCATTTAATAACTTGTTGGTATGTAAAAATTTAAGCGATTTTTCCATTTTAAACTTTCTTAATTTTATACTTTTTTTTCTTTAGCTTCAAAATGCAAATAAATTAATGGGAAGATTAGAAACCATTTAAGAAATGCAAAAATGAGGAAACAGCTGAGTGCAATTATTGTCTGAAGTAGATTTTGTGTAAGATAGAACACCATTGAAATGATGAGGCATTTAGTACGTATTATGCTTGAATCACATTTTACGAGGGCTGTTGAAAATACGGAACCTCCAAGCATTAAAAAAAAAAAAAAAATCAGATGAGTCAATTTTAAACTTTTTTTTTTTTTTTGTAAAACAAGAAAATTAAACTAGATTATATCTAGATTGGCCATCGAAGACGGGATTTCATTTCGAACAACTACCAGTAGTTCCTTTATACGCGAATTAGTTTCAAAGAAGAATTATCTATTGCCTATTATCTATTATCTATCTAAGAATTATCTATTAAGAACTACTACATATCTGAAAGCTAATTTTCATATAACAGAGCAAATATCCAAAGTTATAGAATTAATGGAAATGTATTATCATTTTAGTCTTCGGATGTGTGGACTAAATCAAAGATATTCGAGTATCGTTGTTCATTCCGATAACGCAAATATTTAAAATTTTCGTGCACTCAGAAAATTTTCGTGGATTCACATTCAGAATATTGTGTGTTGTGGACCTACCAAATGCAAGAATTTGGAATCGTTTTGAAAACATAGAAATAAACAAACAACTTATTCTGGTTATAACGATAATTGAAGTGAGAAGGTAGAAATTTGGACATGAAAACTCAGTTGAAAATTTACTCTGCATGTGTTTTTTAGCAGTTGTTATATGTCATAAAAATATAATAAATAATAAATATATTTAAAAAATATTTTTCATGAGTGAAAGTGTGTAGAACCAGTTATTCCCATGACTTGTAAAAACAATATCTCGAGTCCTGGGAACAGAAAAATAACCGAAACTCAGAAACTCTATTGGAGATGATTAGATTTCTCTATTTGGAATTATCGTAACCAGGAATCTCTCTTGACACAAACATATTACAGATATCATATAGTCACCATCTATAAAATTATCTTTTACTCAATGCAGTACTTTATCCCTGTCACAAATCCATCGAATCTTTGAATATTGTTCTTGCTTTTGGGTGCGGTATAGTAAATATATTCTAAAAAACACATGGATCCGGACAGAAGACAGTTATTAGGCACTAGTAGTATACCAGTCACTTTAAACAGGATCAAGATGAACATAAGATAAGATAAGGAAACGTGACGTCATTGACTGATTAGATCAGTGACGTCATTGTGTGATTAGATAAGTGACATCATGTGTATGGAATCCTTGGGATTTCCCTGTGGGACACATCTCACTGTGATGTCACGTTGTGCTTTTGGTTCGAGTATGGAATTCTGAGTATTTGTTCACGAACGGAATTGTGGGTGATGGTTAGAGATAAGATAAGAATAAGTGACGTCATTCTTTTGGATCGAGAATGGAATTCTGGGTAATTGTTCGCATATGGAATTGTGAGTGATGATTAGAGATAAGATAAGGAGCCCATCTCTCTGTGACGGCATGTTATGTCTTTTGGTTCGAGTATGGAATTCTGGGTAATTGTTCGCGTATCGAATTCTGGGTGATGCATCCGTCAATGACGTCACGTTATGTCTTTGGTTTGAGTGTGGGATTGTGGATAAAGATTCAAGTGTGGAATTCTGGTTGATGGTTAGAGTATGGAATCCTGGGTAATGGTTAGAGTATGGAATCCAACAAGATTCAGATGTTGATAACATAAGAATTAGATAAGTTACGTCATGTTGTGTCTTGGGCTCGAGTGTAGAATTGTGGGTAATGGTCAGACTGTGGAATTCTGAAATGTGGCAGTATTTGTCAGTGACATGAGATGAGCTTTTTGTTCGTGTGGCACTATGGGAAATAATTACAGATTGGAATTCCGTGAGGATATTTGGTCAAGTGTTGGGGCATTGGTTCGAGTGTGGAACTGTGGGAAATTATTTGTCAATAGATAGAAGCAGACATTTTCTAAAATAATTAATTACTGGATATCAGTGGTGTCCCCACCCCAAAACACATACACACACGTTTTTTTTGTCAATAGGTAGTAGTCAGACATTTCTAAAATAATTAACTACTGGATACTAGTGGTGTTCCTGTCAACCCCCTCAAACACACACACACACATGCACATTTTTTTCTTTCATATGCACATTTTCTAATATAATTAATTACTGGATATCAGTCGTATCATGCAAACACACACACACACATACACTTTTTTCTCTTATGTTTTTCTTGTCAATAGATAGTAGTTAGACATTTTCTAAATAAAATAATTAACTACTGCATATCAGTGCTGTCCCCTCACCCCCTCAAACACACACATACACTTTTTTCTTTCTAACATAATTAATTATTGGATATTACTGGTGTCCCCCCCTCACTCCCCTCAAACACATACACATTTTTTTTCTTTCATGTTAACATTTTCTAAAATAATTAATAACTGGTTATCAGTCATGTCATGCACACACACACACACACACACACACACACACACACACACACACACACACACACACACACACACACACACACACACACACACACACACACACACACACACACACACACACACACACACACACACACACACACACACACACACACACACACACTTTTTTCTTTCACGTTTTTCTTGTCAATAGGTAGTAGTTAGACATCTTCTAAAATAATTAACTACTGGATATCAGTGGTATCCCCCTCAAACACACACACACACACATTTTGTTTCTTTAATTTTCACATTTTCTAAAATAATTAAGTACTGGAATCTCACTTTTACTACTTCTATGTCATGTTTAAGATCTTAAAAACTTCATTGCTTTTCTAATTAAATGTTTACTTTATTACAAATTTTAAGCAGAATAAATATTCTTAAATATGTAGAACATGTCAATGACACCTAAATTTGTCCATTTAAGTTTACAAATGCACATTTATTTGACTGAAATATTATTTACAAGTATGTTCACAATGAAAAATTCAAACATGTAATTACATAGAAATATTTCACAAGATGATTTATCTCGCTTGCTATTTTCCTGAAGAAAGAAAAATTTCCAAGGGTTTTGGGTTGGCTCATTTTTTTTACTTTATTGGATACACAAAACAGTACAGTACAGCACAACACACGCACACACAAGACGATCTGCGGCCTGAAAGAACGAATTGCAGTTAATAAACTGAAAATGCAATCGATTCTTGTTTCTTACAGGTTTCTGTCCATTCCCTTAATATTGTAACGTTTGCAACATACTCACTGTGGCTCATGGCGATATTTTCCCACAGTTGTGGATTTGACCTCAAAGGGATGTTCTCTACATAGTGACATCATCTGGGCATTTGTGTCCATGGGCATTAAATACTTAAAAAGTTCATTACTTTCTTTTCTAATTAAATGTTAACTTTATTACAAATTCTAACCAGAATAACTTAGGGAAAAAATTGTGTGTAAATTCACTGTGACCTCAAAAATAGACTTTTTTTTAAAAAAATCTATATTTGGATGTTTTTCTATTTTTTTCATCTTTATTATGTTATCTATTTCTTCGATTCTGAATATTAGGTCTATTACTATAATTTTCAACTTAATTCCTCTGTTGCAACTTCCAAAGATTATACTTTATAACTGCTATATTATCTTTAGCATTAGTAAGTTTTAACTAAAGGAAATGAGACAACAAGGGATTGGACTCTACATTAGCGTTTTCTTATTAGAAAGGTCCTGTTATAAACATTGATTACTTTTTTTTCTTATCTCACTTCACTTATCTCAAACTGATAACTTCTGTGGTTATCAGTTTGAGTGACATCACTAACAGTTATCCACAAATGGAGGGGATCACTCATCTCCCCTTGACTGAGTGGACATCTTCTGGAGGAGAGGGGGTGAGGGGGTCATTGTAGAGAAGACTGCAGTTCCCTTCTCGACTACCCCGTCACCCTCCACCACCTAATGCTATATGTTTTTTTTTTCCCATCCCAATAATTTCGGACATATGAGTAACAGAACTAAACACTTGCTCTTACATCGAAAATGCTGTTTGAGCAAGTAATATTACTAACTCTCGATGGTATTTTCAAAAATAAAGAGAGGGTACATTTCTTTTCTTTTCACACTGTTGAACATGATAAAAGTTTAAAATCATGTGACTGCCAGAATTTGGTAAATGAATATTTGTACAAAGTTACAACAAGAAATGTGCAGAAAACTTTTAGGAAATGGCTCTTGGATTTTCACATTTTTGCAGTAAGAGTAGAAAAACCAAAAGAAATTTGCGAGTTGGCAGACATTGAGTTACAAAAAAGTTTTGTTATACAGCGCTATAAGATATCTAAATCTGGTACCTGGTCTGCAAAAATATTCTTTTGATTTGGGTAGGATTGAAATCTTACTTCTTTTAACAGTGTGAAATTTCTTACCCCAAACTAATCAGAATCTGTAATGCTAGTCATTTCTGAAATTTAATTTTTTTTTTACTCCATCTATATTTGACTGTTTTCTATTTTCTTCATCTTTATTATGTTACAATTTTTCCAATGCAAATAAATAAATAATTATTTGTTATTATTTCAACTGAATATTAAGTCTAGTGCTATAATTTTCAACTTTATTCTTCTGTTATAATTTCCTAAGATTATACTTTAGATTGCCGTTTTTTTTTTCTTTTATATTAGTAAGTATTCACTAAAGGAAAAGAGACAAACAAGGGATTGGACTCTGTATTTGCATATTTTTGTTACTAAACTCGTGACGTCACTATCTGATATCCGCAAAGGGGACGTCATTCGTGATGCCACTGATCTCCCATCACTGAGTAGACATCTTGTGGAGGAGGGCTGTCATTGTAGGGAAGGTGACGTCACCCTCTCGACGACCCTTTCATCCTCATCCACCTAATCCTGTTTGGTTCCTCCGTTCTTTACAAGCCAGTGATAACTGTAAAAATGGAACAGAAGGGGGTGAGCAATCATACGAAATTCTTCATTAATAATATATCTATGACAATTTTTCACATAATTATACCATACAGCAGACGCTATGACTCTTGATCAAACCAAACAGTCGCAAATGCAAATAACTCTTAGAAATAGATTAACTAAGTCTCGTTCACAATAGTGTGAAATTAACAGAACCTCGCAAACAAGTTTAACGGTGATTTTACAGGAGAGACAGCACTTTACCAACAAGAATACGGCAAACAATGCAAAGAAGGAAAGGAGACCACTCCCCTTCTTTGATTCATTTCCTTGAGACACAATTGACTATTGCCCCTCAGATAAGATAGAGTATCTTGTTTGGAATTTGTAGCAGAAGATTTAATATAAAAATATAGTATCAGACCTAATATTCAGTTGAAACAATAATAATAATAATAAATAATTACTAATAAATAATAATCAACTTTAGGATACATTATATAGAAAACCATTCGAGGCACAGAGATAAGCTTTGCCCTATGGTGTCCACAAAGTAAGATAAAATCACACCAACGTTATATCCACCACCATGTGAAAATATGCCCATGAATCATCTGTGCGAATGTTACATTTTGAAAAAACCATCAGGGTAAACAGTACTATAAGGAATAACACATTAAGATTCTTTTACGTGACCAGTTATTTTGATGTAATGTAACCAAGAAACAGTGAGTAACGAACATTTTCTTTATTAAACTCATTGGAAAATGTTAAGATGTAAACTAAATCTTGTGAAATATTTGTAGGTAAATACATGTTTCCAATTATTCTCTGTGAATATACTTGTAAATAATATTTCAGCAAAATAAAATATGCATTTGTAAACTTAAATGAACAAAGTCTGGCATAAAAAAAAGTTAACATTTAATTAGGAAAAAGTAGTGAACTTTTAAGATCTATAAAATGACATCTATACGAACACCATTTGTGTATATTTTGTGCAGAGGAATCTTTAACACGGATCAAAATATTGGTTGAGTTATATATGTAAAAAGATTATTGGAGACATAGATTTCTGCTTAATTATGCATGCAAAAAATAGTTAAGGTTTTTACTCAGTTATTCTGCTTAGAAGTTGATATATCAGTTCATAATTTTATCCCTTAATACAATTCTGGCACTAAGAACCAAATAGGAATAAGGAGTAGGGAAGGAATGTCACTGTCATCCCTGTCTGTTCTTATGATGTAGATAGGAAATATCACACACACAAAATCACCAAATCGTACTGCCATGTGCTATCACTACTGT
The DNA here is from genome assembly GCF_054136105.1 of Typopeltis vanoorti. NCBI lineage: Eukaryota > Metazoa > Arthropoda > Arachnida > Uropygi > Thelyphonidae > Typopeltis > Typopeltis vanoorti. The sequence goes on along the minus strand of NC_143549.1, from coordinate 164,282,057 downwards.
GAAATTAATGCAGGGAACGAAAGGGAAAAAAGTGGGAGAACTGATATCTAGTAATTAATTATTTTGCTTTTTAACTGAAAACACTAATTATCTCCTACAAATAAGGGAATTCAACTGTGAATTGCTCGGAGTTCTATGAAATGATTAAAAATGACACACTTTTTTGCCACTAAGAACCAAATAGGAGTAAGGGTACAAATCAAAATTAATAGCCAAACCTGTTCATGAAAACACGATATTGGTCGTCCATGGTACATACCCTACTGTAAATATTTCGTCCATATACGCGAAAACTAGAACTGATAATCTCAATTAGAATGTAGGTGTCATTTACTTCACAGAAGAACCATGCATCAAAAGAGAGGATATGACTCATGATTAGACACTGCTGTTGACTTTTACACTCATAAAGATAACACTACCATCTAAATTTTTAAATATTTGGAACTTTGTAACATAGAAATTAACAAAGTATACTACAGAGCTAATATTCAGTTGAAATCATAAGAAATAACTATTTATTTGTGCTGGCAAAAGAAGTTTCTAATAACAAAACGCTAATGCAGAGTCAATCCCATGTTTGTCTCATTTCCTTTAGTTAAAACTTACTAATGCTAAACGAAAATGCAGCAGTTCTAAAGTATAATCTTTGGAAGTTGTAACAGAGGAATTAAGTTGAATATTATAGTACCAGACCTAATATTCAGTTGAAATAATAATAAATACTTATTTATTTGTGTTGGAAAAATACATAACATAATAAGGATGAAGAAAATAGAAAACCATCCAAATATAGATTTTAAAAAAAACCTCTATTTTTGAAGTCACAGTGTATTCATACACACATTTTTTTTTTTACTAAGTTATTCTGGTTAGAATTTACCGCGCGGTTAGCCTAGTGGCTTTGCGCTTCGCAACCATATGCTAGGGGAAGGAGTGTCCCAGGTTCGATTCCCGTTGTAGACGTGAGGAATTTGAGGATCTTCCTCAGGCATAGCCAAGTTAGCCGGTCTTGGGGGAGGTCAGTAGGGCTTTTTCCCCCAGTTTATCTGGCATTTTTCATCCCGCAAACAGGCAAACCGTCCGTGAACATACGCCTCTACAGTCTAAAATATAACCCCCCAGCGGCAGACCAGGCGATGGGTGGTTGGGAGTAGTACTAACAAGAAGTTGCATCTAAAGTAACACGCGGACCCTGCATGGGAAGCGGGAATAACGCGTAGAAGAAGAAGAAGATTCTGGTTAGAATTTGTAATAAAGTTAACATTTAATTAGAGAAAAAGTAATGAAGTTTTTAAGATCTTAAACATGACATAGAAGCAGTTCGTTGATTATACACAAATTAATATATTTGGATGAGTTATGTATGTGTATATATAAAAGATTATTGGAAACATAAAGATTTCTGTTTATTTCTGAATGTGAAAAATATTTGCGGGTGCATATTATCAAGTCGTAGTGCCCATCTGTTTGCACGACCGTGTGAAATTAACAGAAGATGATAATGGGGCCTTTCTAATAAGAAAACGCTAATGCAGAGTCCGATCCCTTGTTTGTCTCATTCCCTTTAGTCAAAACTTAATAATGAAAATAGAAAACTATTCAAATATAGATTTAAAAAAATAAACGTCTATTTTTGAAGTCACAGTGTATTCACACACACAATTTTTTTTTTTTTTTGCTAAGTTATTCTGGTTAGAATTTGTAATAAAGTTAACATTTAATTAGAAAAAAAAACGAACTTTTTAAGATCTTAATTCCCAAGGACACACAAATGAATAAACTCTGTCCAGATTACATCACTATGTGGAGAACATTGCATGGGGTTCACATCCACAACCATGGGAATACATCACCATGAGCCACAGTGCGAATGTTACAATATTAAGGAAATGACCAGAAACCTATAAGGGACAAGAATCGAGTGCATTTTAAGTTTATTAATTGCAATTCGTCCTTTCAGGCTCCAGCACATCGTCTTTGTGTGTGTGTGTGTGTGTGTGTGTGTGTGTGTGTGTGTGTGTGTGTGTGTGTGTGTGTGTGTGTGAGGGGGTGAAGAGGACACCACTGATATCCAATAGTTAACTATTTTAGAAAATGTCTAACTACTACCTATCGACAAGAAAAACGTGAAAGAAAAAAATGTGCGTGTGTGTGTTTGGGGGTAGGGGGGACACCACTAATATCCAGTAGTTAATTATTTTAGAAAATGTGTACTGCTATCTATTGACAAATATTTTCCCATGGTTCCATACTTGAGCCAATGACCCCAACACTTGACCAAATATTCTCCCAGAAGTCGAATCTCTAATCATTACCCATAATGCCACATGCGAACAAAAAGTTCATCTCGTGTCACTGACAAATATTGCCACATCCCAGAATTCCGTGTTCTGACCCATGGCCCCCACATCCTGAAGCAGGTACAGGGCCGGATTTTTGGCATGTTCCCTACTTGTCGCTCAGGTTAACGAGAAGGCATTGCTGTACAGTCTACAGGGTGTAAGATCAATTAGTTTAAATGATAACACAAAAGTAATATTTATTAAAAAACTACCAAAATCTACATAATACACACTAATAATAATATTCGAAATTACTTCCAAGTATATTTTCTAGATTTTGTAGACGCAAATTTATCAATAATGTCAGTAAAATCAACTCGCTTAGCCAAATCATTTTCAATGTACACAATTGCTTGGTGATTAAGCCGTTCTTGGCTACTTGTGCTTCTTTGCCATGTTTTCAATGAATTGGCCAGTCTGCTGAATGATTGCTCAGCTGAAGAAACAGCAACCGGTATTGTGCAAAATAGTTCAATGGCGAGGCTGATATTGGCCAATATACCTTGCAGAGTTTTATTATAAATTGCGTTCTGAAGTCTCACTGGACTTGTTTCTGTGCCAAAAGCTATCTTATGAATACTTTTAAGGTGAACAATGTCATTCAGTAACTCTTCTGACAAATCTTATTCACAAGTTTTGCTGCTTTTGCATTAAGGTGACCATCGTCCAAGTTGGGGAAATTTAAAATAGATGAGAATAATTCACATATATTATCTGCTGCTTTCTTGTTTTTAAATCATTCATAATGAAATCCAATACTGGATAAATTACGAAAATTTTGTAATCTTGTTCAGGTTCTACAGTAGTTTCTCGATTTTCGCAAAATTGAGGTTGCACACCGATTGTTTCAACAACCACTTTTGCTTCTGGGACAACACTTTCCCACGAGCCACGTTAGTGTGTTGTATCTCTTACACTAATTCTCTTATAAGTGAGGACTCGACCTCAAGAAATATTCCTTTACTTTTTATAATAATGTTCTTATGGTCAATATTTGCTAATATTTTGTGCCAATTAACATACCTTTATAAGATCTGAAATATTTTTTAAAGCCTTTAATTTGTTCATACAAAAAATCATAACTAAAAAATCTTTATATTTTCTTTTACTTACTAACAAGCAAAATTTTAATTAAAATATGACAAATTCTTCTCAAATAAAGAATTTTGTAGAAACTTTTCAATTTCTTGAAATCAACTTAACCAAGTTAAACTATCAAATAAAGCTTTCTCTTTTACGAATAAAATAAAATTCTCTCAGCATCTGTAACATATACACTGTAGGCACTGGTGGGGTAGTGTGCCGGTAAAGTAGGCACAACGTCGGCGAGGCGTCGGCATTGAAACGACGGCGTGCATAGAAAGAGAGAGATGGACGAACGAAAACCGAAAACTAAAGTAAATTCTTTCGAATGGGAAGTTTAGAAGAGTAACCATAAGTTTGAAAAGAGGGATAATGGGCTGGAAACGATCACAAAAGCTAGTAGTCCCTCTTGGCACATATCCATTCATATTTTAAGTTTCGTTTTGTCTTTTGTTAGTCTCACTTAACTGGCCAACCTGACAAGACAGGCCCAGGCTAGAGCCCTGTCAGACCCCCCCCCCCCCTTGTGATGCCATGCTCTGACCATCACCTGTAATTCCACCCTCGAACCCAAGACACAACATGACGTCACTTATCTGATTCTTATCTTATCAACACCTGAATCTTGTCAGAATTCCATACTCTAATCATCACCCACAATTCCACACTCGAACCAAAGACACAACGCGATGTCATTGACGAATGCGTCACCCAGGGACATTCCAAGGATTCCATACCAACCTATCGATCACCCAGAATTCCATACTCGAACCAAAAGACACAACGTGACGTCACAAAGAGATGGGATCCTTATGTTATCTCTAGCCATCACCCACAATTGCATACATTAACAATTACCTAGGATTTCATACTCGAACTAAAAGAATGACTTCACTTATCCTTATCTTATCTCTAACCATCGCCCACAATTTCGTAGGGAAACAATTACCCAGAACTCCAACCAAAAGACATAACGTGACGTCACAGATAGATGTGTCCTCCAAGTAAATTCCAAGAATTCCATACCAAAGACGTCACTTATCTAATCACACAATGATGTCACTGATCTAATCAGCCAATGATGTCACATTTCCTTATCTTTTCTTCATCTTGATCTTGTTTAAAGTGACCAGTATACTACTGGCACCAATTAATGATTCTCTCTCTCTCTCTCTCTCTCTCTATCTCTATCTATCTATCTATCTATCTTTTTCTCTCAGTAATTTATTTTCATTTTTTGCACTTCATTCCTCCTACTGCTGCCTTTTGGAACACTCTTCCCTGTTAGATGTTTTCTAAAGAGTACAATTTACACAATCGATTTCTCTTGAAATCTAATGTTAAAAGTTTCTCTTTTCCCTCAAATTGCTTCCTATCCTATCCCAATGGCTTAAACAGGCCTTTAAGGCCCACGACCTTCCAAGCATGTTTGGATTTCGTAACCGAAATACGAGGATAAGATGGTCAGCCCTATGCCTCAAATTGCTTCCTGTCCACAGTAATAATGTAGCATCTAGGATTCGTCATTTGGTTTAAAAAAGTGAAAGAAAAAATATCGATACGGTTTTCGATTTTATGTGTGAAAAAGAGTGAACTTTACTGTGATCAGAAAAATCCCATCTATCTCAATGGCTTTAACAGGCCTTTAAGGCCCATAACCCTCCAAGCATGCTTGGATTTCGTAACCCAGATCAGAAAAATGCCTCTAAGATATTCATGAACATGAAACTATTTGATTATTTGGAAGGCAAACCCACCGTGGGCATGTTTTTATCGTGTTAAACACATCGCCTGGTTCTATGCTGCCTCTGTTAAAGTGAAGCATATTGGTGCATTGTTCAATACAATACTGTAATTTATTGAAATTTGCAAACGATTTTTGTAAACGGTAGTTTTGTTTTTGATTATCCATATCTATTTCTCTTTGATTGTTGCATCATTCAGCGTAAAGTAAACTTGAAGGTACTTGTAGAATGGCGCTTATTAGGAGCCAACTTTTCAAGTCCTATCATAGTTAGAAATATTTTTTCAGCAGCATGATTAATACTTAATCATAGGTCACACATCTGTGAGATGTCAACGGTTAGACTAAAGCAGATTTGGATGAAATAAATAGATTTTTGAATTACCAATCTAGGATGCAGGTTTTCATTTTTATGTGTATTGGTGTCACGTAAGTATTTTAGGATGAAAGATGAGCGATGAGTGCATTGAATTTTAACTGAGCGGCCCACTGCTGTAGAGAGTAATGAATGCAAGGATTGGAGGAAGCGCACCATTATTCCTACACAGGAAGTTGCGTAGTTGAAACCTGGAGCCTCCATCACACAGAAAAGCTCATCAAGGGTAGTGATGGCGTAAGGAAAATCCTGACGGGTGGGCGAAAAATTAGGCAGATTAACTGGATCCTGAAGATGTGTGATGGAGACACTAGTGCGACAGATATTTGCCTATTAGGAGGAGGGAGGAAACGGTGCACTGACTATTTTATACTGGTGTCCTTCCGTGTGGGTAATCTCCATATGAGGGATCCGGTTGAATAATCGGGATTTCTTTTTCTCTCTTTAGGTTTCCCTGAATGGATACTCAGATAAAACTGGAGATCAAGTCGGAAACGGATAAGATGGAAAACCGATTGTCGTCATTACTTAGCCAAGGCTCCGGGGAGGTATGTTTTCTTACAAGAGTTTTATATGTTTACTTCACTTTTCGCTCTTTTCTTTGACTTTCTATCTTCCTCTTCTTCCGTCCTTCAATAATAATATTTAACTACATCGTTATGCCAAGTTTTCAGGACTTGGTGAAGGAGTCTCTATTAATCCCAAATGAAATGTTATATATACGGATGGTTTTAACTTCAATGCACAAGGCTAACCATTCAAATCGTGCACAGGATCGTATCGGAAAAATCCCGGAATTCTCGCGTATGCTGGGATTCCTACAAATATAGATTTTTATGTTTTATGTTAATAATTCAACAGAGAATATATTTCATTTATATTGTAAAGTATTATAGTATACTTTACAACTTTTTACATTTATGCAATGAAAAATATCAAATAATTTACTTGAGTCGTTCTAATAAACACTGTTTAATACTAAATCTAGGTTACTGCAAAACGGATTCGTTTACTAATTTTTTAATTTAGAAATCAAAAAGAGAGACGCTGCCTTAGATGTCTTAGACTAGATTTTAGAAATTGACGATTTTAAAAAAATTTAAACTAACTCAAATGAACACGTGTTATTAGCAGGGGCGGCTTGTGCATAGGCACTGAGAAACTGCAACACCTCCAATTTTTCTCGATATATAAATATATTTATTAGTTTATTTATATTTGCTTGTAATATTTAATTTTATCATCAACAATCCTATACAATTCTCTTATTTTGTATAAAAAAATAATAAAAATCCATCTTGTAGCACTTAGGAGGGCGAAGGACGTTAGCAGCACTGTGTTTACCACAGTGTCATATTGCTAGTATTTGCTACGAGCGCAAGAATATGCACGTCATAGTGAGATGCGAGCTATTAGAGTAATGCGGCACTGTCCGTAGCGCAAACTGCATATCAACAACAGTTCCACTGTTGTTTATATGCAGTTTGCACCAGATCAACAAAGAAAAACTTGAAAACTGACTTCGAGTATTCTACAGTAGACCCGACATGCATGATTATTGTAAATTAATTGACTGGTTAAAATTTATAATAGAAAATAATTTAGATTGTGTTCTTAGTGAAATTGTTGTATTGATAAAGATTCTCTAGACAATTCCTATGAATACATCAGGGCCTGAACGAGGTTTTTCAACATTAAAGAGAATAAAAACATTTCTGAGCAGCACTATGAATCAGGATAGGTTAAATGCACTTGAGATGATTTCAACAGAGAAAAAATTCAAGTCACACAAACATCAAGGAAAAAGTTATTGATTTTTTCGCTCGAAACAAAACAAGAATGGATTTTATTTTTAAGTAATTTTGAATTATATTAAACTGTATAATTTTATCGATAATAAACAATATTTTTTCATGTTTATTTTTTTTTTTAAATTTTTACCATATTTTGATATTTTATCCAAACACGTATGCACTGTAACTTATAGTGTGCGTGTATATTTCGAAAGTTGCAGCACCCCCACAATTTCAAGCCACGAGCCGCCACTGGTTATTAGCTGTATGTCTTACAAAGATTCCTATATGCTTCCAGCTACGCTCTTATTTTTAACTTAGAGGATTTCATTCGAAGAATGCGAATACTTCATTGAAAACATATCTTCTTATGGCAGAGTTCAGCTATAGTTCAATGTCCAATGTTGAAAGCCACTTAATGTAACTCCTGCAGATCTCTGTTGAAAGTACGAAGAGGGCAGTCATTGATGATATGTTTGACAGTCAGAAGGATATGGGTGCAGTCACAGTATTTGCCATATCCCATTTATGTAATTCTATTGATAGCTTCTATGAAGAATGAAGCTGGGCTGACGGCTGCAGGGGTCTTTCGCAAGAGAGCTATTTGTTGCTCGCTTGTGAAAGACATAACCAGAAAAAGCGCTGATTATGTCCCAAAATGGGTACCTTGGCTTCACCCGGGTTCTAGGGGGATTTATGAGGGTTGAGTGGAGAGGCAAAAGCAGGGCCGGCTATATCGGGGCAACGATGGGTACAATGCCCACGGGCCCCACGATCGAGTAGGCACAGTCGGTACAGATTTGTGGATTTTTTATTTATTTATTTTTCTTCTTCTAATTTTGCTTATAACTAAAGGGATTTCATCGATAGGATTTTAGCGCCCCCGGTAATAATAATATCTCTGTGTTTCTCTATTATATTAGGGTTTTTGCTTAACCCTTTTGATGCGTTTATGCAGTGTATAAAAATTAACAAACTAAATGATAAAAAATTTTAGCATTTTACCCTAAAATGCTAAAATGCCTGATTCATCATTAGTTTTTTTCTAATCTGTTACACATTTATATCATTTGGCTCGTTATCGAAACCGTTGAAAAAATATTTATTATATTCTTTATATATATGGTTAGTCTAGAGCAGGGGCGGACAACCCTTAGCATGCCTGCCAAACGTGGCACGCTAATGACTTTTTTCCGGCACGCAACCCAGGGCTCATCTTAAAAAATAATTAAATAAAAAAATACATTTCAAACATCTTCGCTGACTTGTATATTTTAACTTAATATAATACAATTTTATTAAGTACAGCTATACCAAATAAAAATGCAATAATTAATTAAACTCTACCAACTGTTTCATAATAATAAGTAATAAGAAAATTAGAAACAAAGATCCTATTTCCAAGCCATCGATATATCTCCGCGATATACTGATGTACAAGTTTTGTCCAGTTCAGTTGTTGCATTATTCGTCAGGCATCCAGACGTAGCGTGACTCCTTTACCATCATTTGATATATTTTTTCATGTTTCGTAAAGAACGTATCCGTTTTCTAAAGTGTATTTGGATTTGGATTTTATTAAATCGTAAGTCATTAAAATATAGATTGGAAGTATTTATTGTCAATTAATATGTTTAACGTATTAGATATAAAAGCAAATTTCCTTTACATTGATTTTCGGAAACTAAAGTTTTCAGTTTTTTTCGTAAAATCCTCGCATACATTGCAATTGCTATTTCCTGCCTATCAGCAGTTTCCTTGTGTGCATCCTACCCAAATAGCACTATCTGCTTTCCCATTATTTCAAGCAAAAGTTAGTAGTAATTTACAAGACTTGAGATACTTAATGAACAATCGTTCACGAATGACTAATGAACAGACAGCCATGGTACTAGGCCAGTAAAGATATGTGCATATGATTGGTGAGGTATTAACAAAAGATCGCGCGAGTCAAAGATAAAAGTCAGCAGACAATTTTGTTAATTTCAACTCAGTTAATAGTGATAGATAAGGGTGAAACTGATGTACTGGAGTAAACAAACGAAAAAAGTAAACACATTCCTTGAGTGTTTCTAAAATTTTGTAATATTGTAAAAAGTATGTACATGTTTAACTTTTTGTTAATTCATGGGATAAAAATATTTCATATTATTTACTTATTCGACAGGCAAAGCCTAACCCATATTGTCCATGCCAAGAAAGTATCCCTCTGGGTGTCAAAAAAGGAAATCAGCAGAAAAGAAAAAAGAAGAAAAGCAAAATCTCAAAAAGTCACAAGTAGATTTGTTTTCATGGCTACAAAATAAATCTGACAACGAAATTGCTACGACTTCAGCAGTTGCGATTCAAACTTCAACTGAAGAAGAAAACTCCAAACAAGCTACACAACTTTTCAACGAAAATATAGAAATTATGGGACTCGTCGAAAAAGACGTGTCTGATTATACAAACGTTTTGGATACAGCAAATAACGATGAAAAAAACAATAATAACGATGGTGATCAAGTGAATATAAATGATCCAGGTTTGTGGCCAAATATTATAACTGATAAATTTAGATTATTTTGTGTTAAAACCGGACCTAAACAACATTATCAAGACGCATTCGTTAAGAATGTTGAATGTAGATCATTTTCTACATCGTACTATTTTAAAAAAAAAAGCCAAATGGTGAGACTCAGCTTCGCAGCTGGTTAGTTTACTCAAAAGCTCAAGACTCAGTATTTTGTTTTTGTTGTGTATTATTTTCCAATAGAAGAGGAAAAGATCAATCAACACAATTTATATATGGTTTTAATGAGTGGAGAAAACTGTCATCTGTAATTCGAGATCATGAGCTTTCTATTGGTCACTTTAATTCTTTTATTGCTTGGCAAGAATTATTAAAAAGGCTTAATTTATTTTCGACTGTTGACAGAACAAATCAAATTAATATAAATAAAGAAACGGAACGTCTAAAATTACTATTCCAAATAATTGTAGATGTAATTCTATTTTTAGCAAGTAATAATCTGTCATTTCGAGGATCCCATGAAACAGTAGGAACGCCGAATAATGGAAATTTTTAAAGTTTAATAGAATTATTAAGTAAATATGATCCTGTACTAATGGATCATGTAAACAGAATTAAAAATACGAAAAAAAAGAATTGTGCATCATTTGGCGCACAGATTTCAAGAGGAAATTATTGCTGCATTAGGTAATGAAGTCCGTAATAAAATTAAAGACGATATAAAATCAAGCCATATATTACAGTATCCAAATGGATTGTACTCCTGATATTTCTCACAAGGAACAAACTTCAATAATTATTAGATATGTAAATTTTGTAGCCAAAAAATTAATTATAAATGAGTCATTCATAGGATTTATTGAAGTAACTGATTTGACTGGTGAAGGACTAGCAAATTCACTTTTAAAAAGAATAGGTGAGCTTGATTTAGATATTATGAATTGTAGAGGGCAAGCATACGATAACGGTAGCAATACGAAGGGAACATATAAAGGCGTACAATCTAGCATAATTACTTTAAACCCTCATGCAATTTATGTACCTTGCTTATCATATTCTTTTAATTTGATAATTTGTGATGCTGCTTCCAGTAGTATATATTGTAAAAAAAATTTCGGAATATTGCAACGTTTATACTGCGTATTTTCTGCATCTACAAAAAGGTGGGAAATTATACAAAAGCATTTAAATATTACGCTTAAACCATTATGTGATACTCGATGGGAAGCCAAAATAGATGCAGTGAAAGCAGTGTATACACAGCTTGAACAAAGTTATAATGCCTTAGAAAAAATTATTGGTGCAATTAACGATAACACAGCAGTATCCAAAGCTAAAAGTCTACTAGATTCATTACAAGAAATGCCATTTATTATTTGACACCTCCAGGGAGTCCAAAGACTCATCGAGGGAGAGTGTGCCAACAGCATCGAACGATTGGACCCCTTTCAACTACTAACCGCGCTCACTTACTTAACTGAGCCATTAGTAGCAGAGACTCTACCAATGGACCAACCTTTGCCGGCTAAACTTATTTTAAGCTTATCGGTGTGGTTTACAATATCGTCAAAAATTAATAGTATCGACAAACTATTTCAAGCAAAAACAATTATTCTTGACTCTGCTTTTAATTTAGTGAATAAAATTAAAAATGAAATCCAAAATTTAAGATCAAAATTTAACACATTTTTAGACGACGCAAAAACGATAGCACAAAACTTGAATATTTCCGAAGACTCCCTGAAAAAAAGAATTCGAAAAAGAAAAAGATTATTTTCCGAACTAGCAGAAGATGAAGTTTTACTAAACCCGGTAGAGGAATTTAGATGTCATTTTTTCAACGTTGTGATTGATACTGTTATTGTACAAATAGATGAGAGAGAGAGATTTAAAAATATACCCAATGTTATTTCTTATTTTAAATTAATCACTGATATAAAAACATTAGAAAAAAAATGAACTAGAAAACCGCTCAAGGGAGTTTGTAAAATATTATAGTAAACATGTAAATGAAGACTTAATCCAGGAAATTGATTTGTTAAGAGAGTTGATTTTGGACCAAAAAATGTAAATAGCGCGTAAGACGTTATTATTATTATTATTATTATTATTATTATTATTATTATTATTATTATTATTATTATTATTATTATTCCTGATACCTCCAAGGAGTCCGAAGACTCATCGCGGGAGGATACCTACAACTGTCTCAACCACTACACCGAACTTCTACTACGAATCATCTCCATCAACGCCATCTACCGCCCACCACAACTAGTATTTTTTGTCTGTAAATTGCGTGTGTTCTGACATATTGCAATATATATTAAATAATAGTTATAATGAACTATTTCCAAATGTGCTAACTGTATTGAACATTTTCTTTACGTTACCAGTTACTATAGCAAGTGCAGAGCGTTCTTTTAGCAAATTAAAATTGATAAAGAATTATCTTCGGTCAAGTACGTGCGAAGAACGCTTAAATGCACTTGCTATATTAAGCATCGAAAAGGAAATTGCCAAAAATTGTAATTTTTCGGAAATGATTAATGACATAGCAAAAAAAAAAAAAAAAAATTGCCTATTTAAATAAATACATATTAAGCAATATACGTGTTAGTAAAACTAGGCCCCTAAATAGTAAACCTATTATTTTTTATGTGCTTTAATTAATTTTTTATTACTTTAAACCATAATTAATTGTAAATAGTTTTTGTGCGCTAGGTTGGTGAACCAGGTTACTTTTGTTTGTGTTAAATATTCATTTATTTTAATTATTTTAATTTCTGTTATTTAATACTTTTGTTTTGTGTTCAGCAAACGTTATGTTAACCTGTTATATTTCGAATGTTTTTTTTTTTTTTTTTCCTGTGTCAATATCATTTGCAGGTAAGAGGTTTTACAATACGTTTATTTCGAATCCTTTAATTTTCCTTTGAAAAATATTTTAGGATCGCAAAAGGTTTCTTGCACCCGGGTCCCTTTATAGAGAAGGCCGGCCTGGGCAATAGGGAGATTTTGTGATTTCTCCATTCTTTTAGTGAAGCCTGTCTTCTTCGTATATTTAGTAGGCTGTGTTGGAAAGCACTGGTAGCCATGACAGAGGGGTGGATTTCAAGGTCCCGCTAATCATGAGCATGGTAATGTTCGGTTGGAAGTCAAAGTAAACAAGTAAACAGCAAAGTAAACAAGAGCCAGGCCTGAGATCCTAAGTACCTCGACTCTGCAATCCCAGCTAGTTCCACTTAATCTTGAGATGATGTTGTTTCTCGTTTTTATTTTGTTTTTTACTTTACGGATGTGATTTTTGTAGGTCAGCCTTCTATCCAGGTTCACTCCTAGGTATTGCCATTGACGATCATGCTTGACTGGGCTGCCACAGAAAATTAGGTTCAGTTGGCGGTCTGTCTCCTTGTTGTTAAGATGCAAAGTGTGGACACTGTTTTTCTTTTTTTGGGGGGGGGTGGCTTTAGGTGCCACTGCTCGAAATATCTCTCGAGAATCTCCACATCTGTGTTCAAGGCATCCTCCAAGGAATCGAAAGAAGGCGATTGCTGGAGTATCGCCATGTCATCTGCGTACATATAGTTGCTTGATCTTGCTGATGGAATATCCGAGATATAGATGTTAAAAAGAGTTGGAGCTAAAACAAAACCTTGGGGCAAGTTATTCTGAAGGAATCTGGGTCTGCTTTTCCTTCCTCCAATATGGACCCGAATTTTTCTCTTTGCGAACAGGGATTCTAAAAAGTGTAAGCTTGTTTTGCATTTTATGATGAAACTGAGCTTTGAGACCAAGTCTCTGATCCAGACTGCATCATAGGCTAATGTCAATGAAAACAGCTCCAGATTTCAATTTCTTTTGGAAGCCGGCCTCAATTTGAGTTGTTAAAGCTACGACTTGATAACAGCAGTTTCTGCCAGGCTTAAAGCCAGCTTGCTGTATAGGAAGAGCCTTCTCAATGAGCGAAGAGATCCTTTTCAGTATGATTCTTCCCAGGAGCTTGTAGGGTGAGCATAGAACGGCAGTTAGGCAAAGGTTTCCAACGGAGCTCGGGTCTTTCCCTGGCTTGGAAACCGCAATTATCTTAGATTCTCGCCAGAGGGCTGGTAGTTCTCCAATAAAGATGATGGTGGAGAACAGAACTGACAGCCATGCCTTTCCACGCTGGCCGAGGTGTTTAAGAAACTGAGGGAGGAGGCCATCGATTCTGGCCTTGGCATTCTTGGCAAGTGACATGGCTTTTTGGATTTCCTCTGTTGTGATTGGGCTACAGAGGCCTGAAGTTTCAGGGCTTGAAGCTGTTATGTCTCAGAGTAGTTTGTATGTCCTTCTTTCTGGATGTTTTTGGATTGATCTTAGATCTTCAAAATAAATGGGATGGAACTTGGTCTGGAGTCACTTCTGGAACTTTACTTGTAAGTTCTGCTCCTCCAAATTTTCTCAGTAAGGACCAACTTTTCGGAGTAGATTTCGAGAACTCGAATTTTTCCATGGCTGATCCATCTTTCTCTGCTATTGTCGTCTAAGAGCTTTATTAGTTGTTTAGCCACTAATTGGTCACCAGATAGATTTCTCATGCAGAGCTAGCAAATCTGTAAGCTCTTTTTTCCAACCTAGTTGTGTAATGGGGCCAGAAACCACAAGCGATGGTTCTCTTGGCTGCTGTTCTTACCAATTTAACAAATCTGCTGCAGTTTTTGGACACAGGCAGGATGTATTAATGGCTTTATAAATTTCTTTACAAGACTCCCTCCAATTGACTTTCTCAAGGTTCCATCTAGAGATTGGAGCAGTTTTAATAAGTGGAACAGATGAAACCGCTCTCCAAAAGGAAAGGGCGATGTTCGCTGTTTGGGAAAGCTGCCAAGGATAGATTTATTGGTGGGGGGGTTGTCAGTGTCTCTAGAGATTACACATAGGTCGGGAGTATATGCATTTCCTCATCTGGCAGAGTGAAAGGTTCCTGGTTGTTTGCTGTCATAGATCAGTTGAAGGTTGTGGATATCCATCCAGTTGGCCAATCGATCTCCGTTAACGTCAGCAGATTGGTAGCCCCACATGGAGTGATGGCAGTTGAAATCTCCTGTGTACATGATTGGGTGTGGGGGACTTAACATCTAGTTTGCCCTTGGCTGAGATGAAGATTTGTAGACATTGTAGATTTTGAGATTGTCCACAAATGGCGTATTCCAGGTCAGGTAATGGCTGAGCTGAGTTAAGCAGACCTAGGCGCACGTAAGTGGCTAAACCATGACTTCGGAACCTAACGTCTGGACCAATAAGATGAGGCCAGAGATCTTAAGTGTATTTGAGGCAGTGTCAGGCACATGAGTCTTTCGAAGTAACTGGACATCAATATTTTTATTCTGGAATATTTTAACAGTAACTTCTGCTTTGGTTCTTAAGAGACCTTCAATGTTCAGGGAGCAAATTCTGAGGTTTGGTTGATGTGGGGGGACCGTATTACACTTCGTGGTGTGCCCTCCTCCCAAGGAGGCCACGCGACCCGTGTTGTTCCGGGTAACGACCAAGCCGGAATGAGGCTGAGTAGTGGGACAATACATTACTGAGTAAGACGTTCAGGAGGGATGATACCCTACCAATCAAGAGTGCCTCAAGGTTGAGGCACTCTTGCTTTGTTAGCGATGTCCTCAGATTAGAGCAGAGTTGTAATTTCCCGAGACTAACAGATCAATTTGTTATTAACGGGGTACTTTGAGACAATTAGATAATCCGAATATTTCCCATTCGATCACAGAAGAAAAAATTTTCCGGTAAGTCCGAATTAAATTTGTGTCTTATAGAAGAGATGGGAGGGCACTGTTCCACTTTCTCCATTGGTTTCCAGAATAAGGTTTGGCTGTTCTATTCTGATAAGTTTGATCCCACTTAGGTGAATTTTACTAAGATGATGAAGGATTCTCTGACAACGCTACTTAGGGTGTCTGTTGAATTAATAATTACATATCCATCTAATTACAAGATCTGTTTTTATGCTGTGTGGCTTCTCATCACGGTATTGTTGGAGAAAGGCTCCTTGAGAATTCCCGGAAGTAAGGGACTTGATCTTTTTCACCTTTGACTGGCATCTTTATAAATGGTGGTTCGATGTTTTCCAATGAATGATATTCATCTGAAGCAGTTGATGTGCTTGATGCTGTTACTTCAGTTGAAAAAATGGCAACCGTCTGCTCACTTTCAGCTGCTGGCTGTACTTCTGTGTGCAACTAAAATCAACCCTTGGTCTTGAGGAACAGCCACAAATCAGCGACTAACTATTATGAGATTCATGCATGCATACATGAATTTGAATGAATAAACGATTTATACAGTTCTACGGTAGGACAATAGTGCATGATGTATGGCCAGTACTTCCAATGTTTGGAAGGTTTTCGTAGTTTCTTTCACCATTCAGTCTTTGTGAGCAGTGCGGAAGAATATTCTGTACTGATAGCCGGTGCTTAGAGACGTAGAATATCCTTTGGCATTTAATATTAGAATTGTTAAAGGAGTGTTGATGATTGGCTCGGTTATTTTGGGTGAATGAAAACTTGTTTTGGTTTATGGATGATTATGGTCCCGCTAGGATTCAGTTCATCATGTAACACTCTGTTTTTATGAGAATGATGGTTTTTCCTTCAGTTTATTTTATTTTATTTATTTATTTGAGAGTACAAGGTTTCTTAGTTATTGAGGAAACTGTGAAGCTGCTCAATTGTCAGCGATCTCTCTCTCTCTCTCTCTCTCTCTGTCTTCAGGCTGTTTAGAAGGATCTAACATGCTAAGATGGACACAAATTCTCGTGAACCAGCGATGATCCACTTTTGGTTGTTTGGATGGCTGTTTATGTGTAGTAGTAATTTGCTTACTTTTTATAATCAAGTGACAATGGAGTTGGAGAAGGGAAATGGCTACTCAGTGATAGTGCTCGTCTTTGCAAAGGCATTTGGAAAGATGATGAATATGAATCTGGTGATTTGGATTAGATGGTGACTGATTGACAGATATCAAAGAGCGGTTTATGGAAGATATGAGTCCAGCAGAAGGCAAGTGACTGGTGGTATACCACAAGGCTCAGTAAGTAGTCCATTGTTGTTTAGTTTATAGATCAATGATATGGGAAATTATTTCACCGAAAATATTCAGTTGTTTTTCAGTTTGCTGATGATGCAAACCTAGGAAGAGCGATAGTAAATGGAGGTCGTGCACAGATCCTGCAGGATGACTTAAATAGACTGGCAGAATAGGCAAAGGTAAATGGCTACCAGTTTAACGTGGCCAAGTGGAAGGTGATGCACATTGGGAAGAAGAGATCACAAGATGTATACTATATTGATGTAACTGAACTGCAGGAAGCTAATGAGGTCAAGAACTTGGGGTTGATTGTGGAGGAATTTGAAGTTTGGGAGAATATCGCAAAGCCAAACAAAACTGCACATCACATTATGTGGTTGTTGAAGAACATAAGCATAACCTGTAATAAGGGCACACCTATATTACTGCGTGTAGAGCTCGTCACTTGGATTCTGTGGGAATGAAGAAAAGGTGAAGAGGATCGAGTGACAAAGATTGTGGCAAATCTATAGAATGTTTTCTATGAGAAAGCATTATATTTATTGAAAGTCTATGGACTTCGGAACTAGATGAAAAAGAGAAGATATTAAAAAGCATCTAAGTAATTAAAAGAATTTTATAGAATTGACACTGAAGACTTTTTAGTACATGGCAGAGGGGAGAGAACGAAGGGCCATCAGTAGAAACTGTCGACACACTAACCATCATTCTCCCTAGTGTGTGAATGATGGTTAGTGTGTCGATAAAGGATCTCCCGCAATGAAGCTTCTGACCCCATGGAGGTACTCGTATGTGTTGTTCATTCAGGTGACACAAAAAATAATAAAATAAAATGAATAACTTAGGATTAGTTCGTATATCCGAAAAATGTAAACCGATATTCAAAATATTATTCACTCACGAATGCAAGAATTTTTAATAATTTTGAAGAAACACATATTATGGCAATAACAACAGATGGAGCCCTGCGTGATGCTGAAATTTGTATGTGGAAGCTCAATTTGAAAATTTACTCTGTTATGATCATGCTATTTATTTAGCAGTTATTGATGCATTTTATAAAAATATATAAATAATACATAATACAAATATAAAATAATTTTTATGGGCGAAATTGTATAGTCCCGAGAATGCCTAAACTTGGAAAAAATGTTTCGAGTCCTGGGAACAGAAAAATAGCCGAGACTCATAAACCCTAGCTCGAACGCATTCTGACTTGTGGTCTGAGAGTTGTGTTAGGAATAAAACTTAGTGTGGTACATTACATTAAGGGGATAAAAAATCCCTTATTATTTTACAGCCAGTATGCGAAACTCTGAGATCGAAAACTACGATCTAAGAGTTTCATGCCGAAGAACTATCGGCGAATCCAAGCGTAAGTGAACACCTGGTAGTACAACACCAAGGCAACTCGAAGCAAAGGTGGAGCAAGATCCCACACTATCCTTGATATTTTCTCATAATGTAAAACACAGCTTCCAGGAGATGTAATACTGCATTACATTATGAGGAGAGGTCACTACCCAGACCGGTTTCAACCTTTTTCGAGGTCTCATCAGTGAGTAGGTAGACCTGGATGATATCAAAGTTTAAGTGAAAATACTACCAGGCGTTCACTTACGCTTGGATTCGCCGATAGTTCTTCGGCATGAAACTCTTAGATCGTAGTTTTCGATCTCAGAGTTTCGCATACTGGCTGCAAAATAATAAGGGATTTAACTTCGCCAGAAATAATAAAGGATTTTTATCCCCTTAATTTAATTAACTTCGCCAGAAAAAAAAAATATAGCCGTTTGGCTTTTTATCTTAGTGTGGTATAGTTATGTCTTAGTGTGGTATAGTTATGGTGTCCTGTAAACCCCCATTGAGATTACATATCAGGAAATTGATTATGATGAATGTTCTAAAACCATTCTTTTCGTCATGGCCAGGTTTTGAGGGATGGGGGGGGGGGGTGGTTACGACGAAGCAGGACATACTGAAATTTGACATCGTTGAGAATCAGCTATGGCTGGAGAGACTGGAATTGCTAATAACGGAACGGCAAGCTAATATGTAAAATAATTTATTTTTTCTGTTCTTTCTATTCTTCTATTCTATATTTTTATCTAGTCTCTTCTAATCCTATTACAGTACTTTGACGTTCTAAATGAAAATACTGAAACATCGCTAGATTATTAAGAAGAAAGTCATCGTATATTGAATCTTTTGGCCCTTAAAATGAATCTTTCGATGTGTTCCTCACCAAACTTCATGCTATTTTGACATTTGTTTCTGTGATCATGCGCGATGGAATAGTGGGAATTGTTTCATTCGTCTGATTGGAAGAAAAATTTGCAATTGCAGAAGAAGATCCCATTTTATAGTCAAAGACGTGTTTATTAAAAAAAATACAGAACATCTTAATGCAAGCTTGGAATATTCGCTGCCACTAAATCAGACGGTGTGCTCTGTCTTCACAGAAAGATAATTTGAAGTTCCCCCGAACACTGGTATGAAATGGGATGCGATCAATTTTATGTAACCCTCGAGGGGTAGCAGTGCTGTCATCACAAATTGATGCTTGTAAAATTTACGTTCTGTTGATGAAAAACAAGCAAAAAAAACCCGCATGAAACAAAAGTCAACAGATGCAGTCCTTCGATCGCAAAAACTAGCGGATTCTGCCTTCGATAAATGTCAGTAGTTATAAAATGAGACCAGCAGAGAATTTAAAAAAAAAAAAAAAAGAGAAATACTTCTAATCTCGTGATCGCGTTTTTCATCGTTGTATTTAAATGTTGTTCCAATAAAAGAAACAGATTTCATTTCATTTTATTCATTGTGTGTGTGTGTGTGTGTGTGTGTGTGTGTGTGTGTGTGTGTGTGTGTGTGTGTGTGTGTGTGTGTGTGTGTGTGTGTGTGTGTGTGTGTGTGTGTGTGTGTGTGTGTGTGTGTGTTCAGAAGTAACTGTTTCCCTTCACTGCATTCAAACGATGCTTGCCTATCGTCATCTTAAAATTCAAATAGTTTATCATTATTGAAAAGTTTCTCTCCGGCGTTCATTAGTTAATTATAAGTGAATTGATTAGGATTAAGAATTGGATTGAATATTGCATTTATTTTGCTTTCCATAAAACAAAAAATAATTTGAATAATCTATTTTTGTCAGTAGATAATTTGTCTGTTTAGAATTAGAATGTCTTCCACATCGAACATTTCAGCCACCCTCTGGAAGAAGCAATTAAAGCCAAGAGATCCAGATGAATCACTTAATTCTCATCTAAGGTCCTTTTCCGTTAGTCTGTTTCTCAGAAGGAAGCATCTCCGAATATTCATTAACAAAAATCCACCACTTCAGTCTGCGACCGAATATCTCCTCTTCGAAAACACTTTAGAAAATTCCTCTCACCCTTGATACTTTGAATCTAAATGGAGTTAGTCTGATTGTCTGCAAGCATTGTGCGTAAAAGACATAGGAGGATTACAAAATGTAATTTGCTTTGATTTAATCACGTCTATTGAAATATATTACAGAACAGATTTTTATATAACAGCAACAATTTTTTATGTGAAAATGTTTTCAGCGTTTTGCAATTCATGTGCATTCAGGTATTAGACAAGATTCTCTGGCAACGACACCGTCGTTGGCTTCTTGTCGATTACAGAAGACCACTTTCTCTTTAACTTTTTTTTTTCACTCACTTGTAATTATTTTGGTCCGCCTACAGTCAGATAGTGCTTCATATTCACCTCACACGTCAATTAATTTGATAAAAAGGATTTTTTTTTCTTTTGTAGTTACACAGTCACTGCTGTAACCAAGTATCAGGTATTTTTGCGCCCAGAGAATAATGTTAATTATGCGCTCCGTCAAATTTTTGCTCTCGAAAGAAATACCAGCTATGCCTTACCGCAATTGAAAAACACCACTTTTCTAAAATTTTAATTTCCAGATCATTTTTGAATAAAAAAATGTACCAAGGAGCGAAAAATAACAACAAAAAATACTATTTTTGGCGTATTTTTGTTCAGTGTGTCCCTTTCCTTTCATCTTAGTTATATGCTGTGCATCATTGCTCCTATATTGGTCATTCTTGTGTCCCCAAGAATGCATCAAATGTACCATCTGCATTCGTATCCTTGTGAGATCTTGATTTACTGATGATCACAACAATAAGCTGAATGACCTTGTTAATATAACGCTTGATTCCTGTTGTTCGTTTAAAAAAACAAAAAAAAAAAAGAAAGATTAAGCACTTTAGTGTTTACTCTTTCTTTTTTGATGCCGTGAATCTTACAGAGATATAGATAATCAGTTACTATCTCTCTCTCTCTCTCTCTCTCTCTGTGTGTGTGTGTGTGTGTGTGTGTGTGTGTGTGTGTGTGTGTGTGTGTGTGTGTGTGTGTGTGTGTGTGTGTGTGTGTGTGTGTGTGTGTGTGTGTGTGTGTGTGTGTGTGTGTGAATATTGTGCGTTTCCATGAATATTTAAATTTGATTGAATAGGTTAGAATATGAACGTATATTCTTTTTTTAATATACTTTGATATTATGTCATTTAATGCATTTCGGTGCACTTTTAAGTTTCGAATATCTGGACCTGTAAAAAAAAAAAATTAGTACCATTTCATTAAATGCGTTAGTTATCCTAACTTAACAATACTGTGATTACATTAGAGTATCACTAGAATAAGGCTATTTTGATTTTTTGTGGTATATCTTTATTCCACGGATGATGATGAAGGCCATAATACAGCTAAAATTTAGAAAAACGAAAATGACAAAAGTAAATTAGAGTAAGATTAGGACTGGCGGATCCACGATCCACGCTGAAATATAGGACTTCAGGCTTTGGGGCAGGGTTTCCCAAATAGTGTTCCGCGGAAAGGGAATAAGTTCCCTGACGTCAGTGACTAAGCCGTGTATTTTTAAACATAGAAGTAATTCGGGAAAGGGAATACCGTTGTTTATGACCGGTTATAAAAATTGCCTGCAAGCCGATTACAACAATCCTCTGTTCTCAAAACCGAACGAAATAACATCTGTGTTGCAAATGTTATTCACCAATCAGCAAGGAAGTATAAAGAAAATTTTTCCACTGAAATCAAGGTAGTCTGAATCCGGTTCTCAAATTTAGTAATACTGAATACTTTCTTCGCCAGTTCGTATTGTAGGGTGAAAGTGCTTGTTTCGAAACCGTAGTGCCGTGATTTTTTAAAACTAATAGGCCTACAGATTTAAATTTTAATATGAATAAGAGACAAGGGACTTTGTTTAATTTTGGTATTAAGAAATCTCTTATTAAAGGTGTTTGTGACGGAACAGATAGTGAGGCATCCACCTTCAACCTATAAAGCGATCTCCAGGATGTTCAAAAGGGGGAAAACTACCAGCACACAGGAGAAAAAGTCTGCATTCACTCGTAAGTACTTATAATATTATAAATGTTTGGTGATCAGAATGGGATATGTCAATGAAAATCAGCGCAAATTAATTTAATGATGTTGGCCTGGGGAAACTAATATGCTACAAGATTTCATTAGTCCAGCGATTGATAACTGATTTAAATGTAATTTTATATTTGTCAACATGTCACACCGTATACATAAGTGTACTAATACTGTTTATGATTATGCCATAATTAATTATTAATACATTCCAAAATAACCAAGGTGTTTCGTGAAAATTTCAGGATTTGGGAAGTATTCCGTCGTAGGAAAAAATCTGAGAAACGCTGCTTTAGGGAAATGTCTGTATCACAGCAGAAGTATTGAATTGAATGACTATTGTTGACCCGACAATCCTGTGCAACGGAGGAAGGAGTATACTTTACACATTTCTTACGTTCTGGATCATTTGGTCTAGAATCGCCTCTCGTAGATTGAAAGATAAATGAAAAGTTTTAAAATATATGGAGAAAAGAAGAAAGCTATAGTCCTCCAATCTAGATTTAAAAAAAAAAAAAATTAGCATTTCTTTCTTATAAACACAACTTGAAATTCAAAATGGAACTGCGAACGAATGCGCATAAAGTGAGCATAGTGTCGAGCATGGAATGACCCTATAGTTATAATAATTAGTGCTTGCTATGGCTAAATCTAACACCTCGCATTCACAATGCGAACTGAGATATACACGTCATTATTATCACTTACCATAATAACAGTGCCACTGTTAACACTGTTATTATGGCAATACCACGAAACAAGGAAGCGAGTCTGCGCCCTTTCTTTAAGCTAATATGTGGCCTACATCAAGGGCTAAACTTGCAGCGCAAGGAGTGTCGCTCTTACACTTTTGTGGCTACTCCCTGTTTCATGAGAGCCATTATTTTATTATTTGCATTCATAGGTAATCTATTCCATTTTATTTGCTTAATCACACACACACACACACACACACACACACACACACACACACACACACACACACACACACACACACTATTCATGAACGAATATTTCACAAAGTGTGCCTTTGGAAAATATTTCCAAATTCATTCTTTCAGTTGTGCATCTAAATGTATTTAACAGCAGTCAAAAAACAGAAGTCAAAATTGAAAGAAACAAATCAAAACAAAAATAATCCATGAGGAATTCTTAAATATAAATGAGATTGGAAAATCAATCATTTACTGTAAATAACTCTAAAAGAGAAGAAAATAAGTTCAATGCACGAAAATAGACTTAGTTTTCCTTCATGATTTTTTCCTTATTGCCTATAATAATTTCATTAAAAACATATGGTCTCAAGTGGTTTGTGTCTGAGTTGGGAGTCAGCAGTTAAAATTGAAAGAGGTACAAGGAGATGGTTTGATCTTAAATCAGATGTCAGACAAGGATGTACATTGTATCTACTGTTATTCATCATCTTTAGATGGTGTGGAGAGGAGATAATACGTGGATCATACTATGAAGGAAAGTGGCATTAAACCGAATTTTAAAGCTGGAGATGTTAATCTCAGCTCTTTTTAATTCATGTGGGCGATATTGCACTACTAAATAAATAAAGTGTAAGTCTGCAGGATTCCCTAACCAAATTGCCGCAATAAATTTGGCAAAAAAAGTCGGCAATAAAAAGACAAAGACCACGAAAATAGTTAGGAACATTGAATACATCAACTGCATCCTGAATGGAGAACCTATAAAACAATCAAAACATTTCAGCTATTTAGGCATAATTTTCAGTGAAGATGACAAATTAAATATGCAGATAAACAAGACAATTAGCAACACTGGTATCTGAATGAATTCATATAACAATAAATTATTTGTATATAAGACAGTATTCAAACCAGTTTTAACTTATGAATCCGAAAGCTAGGTTAGAAAGAAAACACTTGATCAAAGATGACATCAATTGCGATATCATATTAAAACCCACAATATTGGGGTGGGTGGGTGTGGGAGGAATTAATGTTGTTAGCGTTCAGAAATGTGTTAGAAGAGCTAATCTCAGGTGATACGATTCCTTAAACAGACTAGGAGAGGAAAGGTTAGCAAGCAAAAGATAGCAGGAACAAGACCCAGAGGAAGGTCAAGATCTTGGAGGATGGATACAGTAATACAAGATCAGTAAAAGACAAAAATATTGGATCTGATAATGTTGGAATCTTGACAGGTAACAGATTAATTTAGAGGAAAATTGTCAACAGAAGTAAGTAATGATGTAACCTTTTCATGTAGCTATCTTAATATCCTGAGATTACATATCAAGAATTTGATTAAAATAACGTAAAAAAACTTGGTTTCCAGATTTGGTCAAGAATGGTTAAGCTGCATCATCAATTTTAGTTGAATTTTTAAGATGTGATTTGTTTTCCTTAATACATTTTTTTTTTTAAATTTATCCTTTCCACTTTTCACTCCTTTAGTATGGCTGAATGAGGTAGTATGGTTAAAAACCCTGCCAGAAACTAGAGTTTTTCATCATACAGAAAATCGGCCAACAGAATACACGCAATTTACAGACAAAAATACTACAGGTGGTTGTGGACAGTAGACGGCGCGGTGTGTTGATGGTAGTAGTGTAGTTGAAGGATTTAGCAGGACAGACAGTCAGTTGTATGTAGTGTGCTCCTGATATCTGTAGGAATAGATGCCATTTCGCCTGGCTACACAGGCAACGTAATGCCCCTTCATTATCAAATGTAACTCTTTCTCCTAACGATCAGTCCTTGGACCCCATGGAGATGTCATGTAATAATAATACATCAAAATATATTAGTGTCAATTTTCGTTTCATACAAAAAAATTCATTTTTGGTACTGTTTCCATAGAATATTTACGCTTGGCAGCACTTTATAGGTACTGACTAAGCATTACTTTCTTCAATGCTTCTTTAAAACTTCGAAGTATAATTACTTGTCATTATTTACGAAAAAGCATGTTCAAATCCTAATACTTATTTAATTCAGCAATAATTACATACGATTTAACACTTATTAATCACAGATGGCGCCACCATACAAATCAACAATTTAGGAAATCCGTACAGGCTGTTTGGTAATTACAAACTGTTACTCGTGAAAGGAAGTTCTATAACATACACAATCAGTAAAGAATGGGATTAGAAAGCAAGAAAGAAACTAGTTTCTGTATTTTTACTAGTTGCATTTTCCTCTAAATGTCTATCCACATTCCTTGTAAAAATAAAGGAGACTAACTGTGTTTATATTCGCACTTTTTTTTTTACTGCGCATACAATGATATTAAAAATATACAGACCAGAGGGAAAGAGACGTGTATAATCGTAGAGGTGGAAGTTTATTTTAAAAAATAATAATGCAATTCTATGACCCCCTTCACAAGAGGATTTTGAATAAAGCGAAAGAAAAGGAAAGTAAGGAAGAGTTTAAAATGATACTTACATGTGGTAAATGGTATATTACACTCGTATAGATCAGATCAATGCATACTCTACATATAAGTCAGTGGTTAGAACTGAAGGAAGTAGAGAAAGATAATTTGATGCAAAATGGGTAGTAAAATAAGGGTTACCGTTATCTCCACTCTTATTCTTCATCTATATGGATCACATTATGAAGGAAAGTAGCATCAAACATGATATGAAAACTGCAGATGATATTATACTCCCAAATGAACCAAGTTAGGCAGGAACATAGAAAATATCAACTGCATCCTGAATGGAGAATCTACAAACCATGTAAAATAATAACTGCATTATTTTACATGGTAGTACATGGTAATACAATTAATAGTGAAGATAGCAAATTAAATAGGGAAGTCAAATTTAGTATAGTTGGAGTGCTACAATTGTAAATGTAAATTACATGAAATAATAGAGAAATTTATCCAAAACACTAAATTTGAAGTATACTAAGTATACTAGAACAGGATTCAAACAAATTTTAACTTATAGATCTTAGCGTTTAGTTAGAAATAAAGCTGTTGATCAAAGATTAGACAGCAGGTATAACATTTTCAAGAAATATTATAGAAATGAACTGGAGTGAATTGAATCAATGGCAGAATCATAATTAAAAATAAAAATTTTAGGAAAGAACTTGACATTGTTAGCATTTAGGAATGTAGGAAAGAGTTAATCTGAGTTTATTATTATTATATCTCCCAAGACCTATGACATGATAGCATCATGTACGAGCAAGCTGTTAGAAAGAAGAAAGGAATTTGGCGATGAGTTTCTTGAAGAATAAAGGGTTGTGATCATTGGGGAAAACAGTATAGGAGGAGGCTTCTCCTAAAAAGGAGAAAAAACATAGAAACTACTCCAGAAGAACAACAAACACAACATCGGAGTCTGAAATGGAGGTGGAAACTCCTCCTCACTGACACGAAAGCATCAATTCAAAAGTCCAGAAATATACTGGCTCCAAGTTAAATTGCGACGACTACACAATATCGAATAACAAGATCACAAGTTTCAAAAAAAAAAAAAAATTAGTTCCTCACGAGTTCGACGTCTTCTCGAGCTCGCGTTCAAAACTGGAAGTCGGCACTATTCAGAATATCCAGCACTATTCGGTCTGAATAGTGCTGGATATTCTTCCTCCCCAATACGGATTGACTCTTTAGTTAGCTATGTCAAGCAGCTGAGAATTAAAGACCTGGGCCGAGTGTAACACTCAACAACATCATACTGCCGCCACCCCCCCCCTTCTGTGTTGCCTCCCTTTAACATCAGAGGGCTCCGTTCGCCATGCAAACGAAAGGAGGTGTGGAAACTAATGCTAGCTTTCAACATCCGGCTCTTGTTCCTGTGGGGAAAGACTTCTTCCACTATAGGGATATGCAGGAAATGAGCCCAACGTACCCCATAACATCTTTTTGGAGCTTAGGCAATAGCAACAGCGCCTGGATTGGGGGTACTTATGCTATCACCCCCCCCCCCCTCCTTGGAGCCTTCCATAACATCCAGAGGGTAGAATAATCGCCATCGACTGGAAGTATCGGAGACTGCACCAACAGGTTCATCAACATCTACGCTCCAGTAGATCCAACATCAAGATCAAGATCCTTTCAGTCACTCGACACTACATGTATAACGCCCATCATGTCATCATGACGGGGAGACTTCAACTGCATGGCGGACGCAGCCTGGGATAAAGTAGGGGGAAATCCCAACACAGGCACCTGGAAGTTCACTTAAAAAATCTCCAGCTTACTGACATCTGGAGGGCTCACAACCCCTATTGACGAGATTATACGTCGACAGGCCAAGGAGTTGGCACAAGACTCGACTGTTTCTACCTGTCACCATCCCTTGTCTCCAAAGTCGAGACCATAAAGCACATTATCAGTACTACCATCTCGGATCACAAAATGGTTGTGCTCATGTACCAGCATTTAAAAACAGTAGAAGTTGATCCTGCCACCTTAAAGTTATCACGAGACTTCCCGTCTCTGTTCTAGGCCAAGCTTCACCAACTGTGCTCCTTCTGCAGCACTGCTGACTGGGACAAGAAGGCACAACTAAAATCTATCATCAAACAATACATGATCAAATGGGGCCAAGAACGTGCCTTCCAACAAAGATCTCGACTCCGTGAACTTTACAAGGCAAAAAGCTGGTTCGTGGCCAGCCAACACTGAGGCTTTCCATGTGAAAACATCATTCGTGACATCAGTCTCGACACAGAAATGGAGAAACAGAAACAGGTGGACGAAAAGGACATCAAGATCAGACTCGACTTACGCTCGGAAGATATGCAATCGACAGAATTCTACAACAGGTGTTACGTCGATTTTCGATAGGAGTGTACCATCACCACAATCAATGAAGGCAGGTGTGTGTATATGCCACAACACCTGACATTCTAAAGGCCTTCTCGGGGTATTACACTCAATTCTATCAAGACAGCAGTACCACCCAGGATTACTTCGGTTGGAGCATTTACTCTTTCCCTAACTGAATATGTGCAGGGAAGGAGTTATTTCATCAACCAATAACAGCAGCCGAGTTACATCCGCCTTCCAACAATACCGAAAGAAGAAAGCGCCTGGGGCCAGATGGAGCAGATATGCAACTTTATCGTGAAGCCTGGGATTTCATCCTTCCCATTCTCTTTGCAATCTACAACTTCCTTGATATTGGAAATGTGCCAGAATTTCGATCACAAGAATTTCGATCACAAGATCTTCGACCGTGTTCTAAACGACAGATAGAAGGTGAGGATGAAGTACGTCATCAAGCGCACGCAGGTGTATGGTGTTCCTAGCCGATAAATCGAGTTCCATCTCATACTCGTCAGAGAACTGTTACATTTGTGTAACACAAAAAGTACTCAATGGCATTGTTGTCCATCGATCTGAACCGAGCGTTCGACAGCGTCCTTCATTCCTTTCTGTTCAACATCCTGCAGAAAGTCTGGGTCAGTGGTGGACTTCTTTCCATCATGAGGGGAGGCTACAACAGCTTCACCCGCCTCCTTATCAACGGACATCTTTCAGACATTATTATCATCCAGAAAGAAGCAAAACAAGGTTGTCCCCTCAATCTGCTGCTTCGTTCACTAGCTCTTGAGCCATTTCTACAGGTAATCAACCAATTACGTGCTGTTAGAGGGGGATTCCGTTATCGCTCATCATAGATTACGCGGACGACGTGGTGGGCACCCTCAGGGACAACAACTCTATAAGAAACTTCTTCAATATCTTAGAGGAGTTCAAAGTGTTGGAGCTAACATTCAACCCCGACAAAACCAAGATCAAAATTTATGGAGTCTGGAACCCAAACTCAATAAATTTCGTTTCGTGTAAAATTTCGTCAAAAAACTCCATTTTAAAGCGAATAACAGTTGAGCAGCTCTCAGATGTGAACTGTAGACTAAAATACAGAAAGATTATTGAAAAGAAAATGAAAGAGTTTGAGAACAGGAATCAAACCTTAGAGATTGAGTGGCAAACTCTTAAGAAAACATTTATTGATTCTGCCAGAGAGGCATGTAGTGAGGTTGTGTGCATGGATAAAAAAAAATCAGAACTCCCTGGTGGATACAGGAAGTTAAAGAGGCAGTGAAGGAAAAGAAGAAAGCATATCAAAAGTTGCTGGCAAATAAGTCAGCTTTTACTCTTACAGAATACAGAGACAAATGTAAGAAAGCTAAACAGTGTGTAAAACTAGCTAAACAAAAGTCATGGGAGGACTTTGGCAAGAATATAGAAAATAAATATCAAGAAGGTGGCAAAATATTCTGGAGGTTGTTAAAGAAGCTCAGAAATCGAGGAAGGAGTGGTGTAAAAGGAGTTAGAGATGATACAGGTGACATGAAAACAGGAGAAAAAGATATCCTTGAAGTATGGAGTAATTACTTTGAAAAACTACTAAATGAAACAAGCAGTGATGACAGCACAGTGATAAAAAACACTGACCAGGCATGCAGTCAGGAATACATATCCATACTTGAAGTAGGAAAAGCCATCAAAGGCTTGGAATGTGGAAAGGCAGCAGGAGTAGATGATATTCGACCAGAAATGCTGAAGTATGGTGGTATAAAAGTCTTACAGTGGCTGCACTGCATAGGTCAGAAAGCCTGGACAGAGGAACGAATTCCCGATGATTGGAGTAGAGCTCTCATAGTACCCATATATAAAAAGGGAAATAAAACTGAATGTGAGAATTACAGAGGTATTTCCCTACTGAGTGTTCCTGGTAAGATCTATGCAAGTATACTTGAGAAACGGTTGAGAAGAATTGTGGAAGTAAAGCTTGGTGACGAACAAGATGGATTCAGACCAAATAGAGGCTGTCAGGATCAGATCTTCACTTTACGACAAATAATCGAGAAAGCATGGGAATATAAGAAAGATCTGTATTTAAGTTTTGTCGATTTGGAAAAGGCATATGACAAGGTGCCAAGAGAGAAGCTATTCAATACGCTGGAGTTATATGGTGTCAATGGGGCATTATATCAAGTAATACTTAGTCTTTATTTGAGTTGTAAGTCAGCATTTAGAATTCAAGGAAGTACAGGAAGATAGTTTAATGTTAAATCTGGTGTGAGACAAGGATGTACATTATCCCCTCTGTTATTCATTATCTATATAGATCACATTATGAAGGAAAGTGGTATTAAACCTGATATCAAAATTGGAGATGTTAATGTCAGCTCTTTGTTTTATGTGGATGATGTTATACTTCTAAATAAATCCGCTACAAGTTTGCAAGATTCTCCGATTAAATTGAATTGCTGTTGTAATAGATATGGTATGAAGGTCAGCAATAAAAAGACAAAGACAATGAAAATAGGCAGAATCATTGAAAATGTCAACTGTGTTATGAACGAAGAACCTGTGGAACAAGTGAAACATTTCACCTATTCGGGCAGGATTTTTAGTGAAGATGGTAAATTAAATATGGAAATAGACCACAGAATTAATAAAGCTGGTATAGTAGGAAGTCAATTGAATAAATTCATATGGAATAAGAGAGAAATTAGTCGGAACACTAAATTAGCTGTATACAAGACAGTGTTCAAACCAGTTTTAACTTATGGATCTGAGACCTGGTTCAGAAGTAAAACACTTGCCCAAAGACTAGAGACTTCAGATATGAGAGTCCTGAGAATGATTAGAGGCATGGACAGATGGCATCAATGGCAATATCATATTAAAAATGAGGATATTAGGAAAGAACTTGACATTGTCAGCATCCAGGAATGCATTAGCAGAGCTAATCTCAGGTGATATGGTCACTTAAATAGAATGGGAGAGGAAAGATTAGCAAAACAAGTGTTCTCTGCCAGGTAGGCAGGAAAACGACCCAGAGGAAGACCAAGATATAGGTGGATTGATACGGTACAAAGTGCTTTAGACGATAGAAATATAAGATTTGATAATGTTGGAGTCTTGACAGGTAACAGATTGATTTGGAGGAAAATTGTAGATAGGAAGTTAGTAATGATGTAATTTTTTCATGTAGTACTGTCATATCCTGTACACCCCTTGAGGGTACATAGCAGGAATTTGATGATGATGATGGAACTCAAACAACATCCCTATGGGTCTTGCCACTACAACAAATTCACTCTCAGAGTCTTGGGGATTCTATTTTGACTCGATATACAACAGTTTGTACTCGATATACAACATCTTATAAACAAAACAGCCGAGATTCTCAAGGATTGGTCAAATGGACAGCTGTCTGTCACTCTCCTCCACAGCCACTGTCATAAAAGCTATCTTGTGCCCAGCCTACCAGCACATCGTCAACATCATTAGCAACAGCGAGGATCAAGAAAATCCACTGTATAGGAAACCCCTGAAGTTTTCTGTGTTAATCTACATCGGGAGGTTGACATCAATCTGATATCAACCTCCTCCTCCTCCTCCTCCTCCTTGTCCTCGATATCTATCTGATGTTGAGGACGGAGTGGCCGAAGTCCCACTGTCCTCAACATCAGATACCTGAGCAATACCGTTTTCCATCTTAACAGAATACTGCAAAGCAACCATCCTTCTAGCTATCCTGTGTGGTATTTCTTGGGATTTAAGCTTCCCCTTGTTTGGGATCGCAGTCTGCCAAGGTCCTAAAGCGGACATTGTCCCAGAAGACTACAACCGACTTTGCCAGCTCATACAACTCCGCTCGTCGGATGTTAACCTCCGAGATCCGAAACAGCAAAACCTGGTTCCACCACTTCTTCAACATCCTTCATCCCTAGATCCGGAACTTTGCAGTTCCGGATCTAGGGACGATCAACAAGAACAAACTGTTCGGCCACCTCTCCAAATATCGAGACTACCCGTAGAAAGGACCTGACATGAAGGACAGCCTATGTCCACCTTCCAGTTAACATCAACATCTGGTGGTTCCACACTACCACGAACCCCCTTCTGTGAGTTCTGCCTTAGCCCTGACACCGTAGGGCACGCCTTCTACGAGTGTTCTCCATCCAACATAAGGAGGAGGATGTTAAGCAGTGTGCTTCTCAAATCCCCTCCTACTGTAGGAACAAGTTGTCTACCTGCAGTTCGCTCCGCTCTTCACCTACAGAAAGAAGTTACTGGATTTATCATTAATGAGCTGAAATATCACATCTGGAAGGTAAGGAAAACATTTTCTAACTATGCTAATCCTCCAGTCTTTTGGAACTTTCTCGAATAATCCTCTATAAATTCTGCATCTCTTTAAGGAGGTTTTTGCATCTAGAGAGAGAGGCTTTGGGTGAAACCAGGTTTAACATCCAGTGGTGTACACCTCTCATCCCGTGTACTAACAGAAATAACACCACCAAGTTCTGTCTGCTGATGCTGCTCTAATATCTCCATCTGCAGCAGCATCGCCACTCCTTTTCTGATTTCTGGTCTGCGTCTACTATGAGTCCATCTTCATCTACTCTGTTGCATTGTCTCCCACGGAGGTAACTCGGAGGAAAAATCCAGCCAGTGCAGGCCTACTCAAAGCAGTCCATGCTGAAGGGGCGGATCACCTAGGCACCGGTTACCTCCGTGGTTCTTTGAATCTGAGTTTTTTCAATTATGAGCTGAGGCATATTTTCTTATTCTTCTTCCTTCCTCCCCACCTTCCCTCCCACGCTTCACATCCAATTCCTTACCTCTTCTATTTCTCTACCACTCTCCCTCCGCACCCGACCTCAACCTCATTGTCATTTTCTCTCCCTTTTTTTTTCTATCTTCCGCGGCACACTGACCCCTTTTTGTTTCCATTGGCTGATGACGTTTTTTTTTTCCCCACTTTTTCGCCACTCGTACAGTTCTCTGGTTACAGTAGCAAGTAAAAGTTCTCTGCTTCTCAGGTTTGCTGTCTTTTTCTTTTTTTTATTGTTCTTACTGTTAAAAAAAAAAAAGAAAAAAAAAGACAGCAAATCGCCTGTGTAGCTCAGTGGATGTGGCATTTGCACACCACGGCGCTTGGCCCCACGAAGGAAGACTTGGTTCCGAGTCTAGTCGCCGACTAGAGGAAATTTTTCTAAGCCTTTTTTCGACCGGTTCCCGAGTTAGTCGATCTCTGGCAAGGGTAAGCGGTTTTTCCTCCCGGAAACTCGGGTTTTTCGTCCCGTAAACTCAAGAAAATCGACCGTAGAACCCACATTCTTTCAGACATTAAATATATTGTGTTAGGGTTAGGGACCACGAGATGGCGGCATATTTGAACCGTCTCTCTTCACTGTGTACTGCTCAATTAGTGATAGCCTTGGTCCATCTATCTCTGATTGGTACCAGTGGAGATTGAACTGCCCACTCAGTCTCCAAAGTTAGATAGGGCTAAATGGCCTCGCCTACTCCCCGTAAACGGGAATAAAAAGGCGTTAGCTGATTTTTTTTTATTACTAACTGTTATTTATTACTAACTTACTGGCTCTGGTGGGGATTTTTTTTTATTTTCCTTCCACTAGAACAGGATTTGCCATATAGGCTCGTTCGTTTATAGCATTACTGACATTACTCTAAGTTGGTCGACTTAGAGTCTATTACCCCCCCCCTTTTTTTTTCCAATGCAGAGTTCCAATGATAAATTGATTCCAGTCCCTCCCTATACCGAAACGCTAGCGATGGACTTGTCAGGATTTGAGGATCCAATGACAAATTGATTCCAGTCCCTCCCGATACTAGAATGCTAGCGATGGACTTGTCAGGATTTGTGGAACCTAGAGTTTTAACAAAGGTATTGAAAGAGATCATTGGGACACAGAACATCTACTCCTTCACTCCGTACAGGGGTGGAAATTTCATCGTCGTTGTATTGAACACGGATTCGAGAGATAAACGTTTAGAGGGTTTTTCTGTGCAAGGGAACTATATAACACCAGTTATGGTAGGATGTCAGGTGCACTCTCAAAATAGACAGGTTTCCTATGGATACATCCAAACCGGAGACTACATCTTAACACAAGCCTTTGTAAATTGGGGAAAAGTAATTAACATCAGACGCAGCATTTCGAAAGAAGATCCCACTTGGTTCTCCGAGGAAGTAACTTTCACGATGGACATGAGGTTACCATTGCCCAACTTAGGGAACATCGGAACGGCACTGGTAATGGTAAACTACTCCGGAGTGCAGCGACATTGTATACACTGCGGCTCATTCGAACATCTGGGCAAAGACTACCCAACCCTGAGCCAAATACTCTAATTGTGTTAGTGTCAGGCTCATATACAGCCAGTGCCCTAACCCCCTCAGAAAGTGCAGCAATCCGGAACATCGGATTACTATCTGTCCGCTACGTACTTTTGCGGAAAGGTTGAGTCGGCACCAATAGAGCCGCCGACTCAACCCCCTACCATGACCACATAGCAACGTGATTTTCCAGTACTCCCCAAGACCACTGAGGAGAAGACCTTCACACAGACAGTCCTTTGGAAAATAAAAAAAGTACCTACGACTGACACTCCAGTGGTTACTTCTACCTCAACAACATCAGTGGCTACGAGAGAATTCGGATGTGGCGGTGTGATAGTATGGTTCCTGTTTGACCTTGTGTCTCTGTTTGTGGTGTCGCGAACATTGAACTCCGGGAGGTATTTAGACATACTGGAGAATTCAATGCTTCCTACTTTGTGGCGTTTCTATGTAACTAAACATTGTCTCTTTCAGCAACTGACAACCAGCTGGAATAAACCAACATCTGAAGATAAGCAGGAAACAACGGCTAAAACGGAAACTACTATAGAAGCCGTCTTATTTCCCGCAACAACAGCAGTTGGTAAACCCGAGGATAAGACTCTTCCATCCGAAGCTAGTCACCCCTCCCCTGCAGAAGACATGCCACTTGAAGAGAGGAAAATATCACACGTCACCTCCGCCGCCACCACCAGAAACATCAAAGGTGGTGAAACGCAAAGAGGATTTGCCTCCAAAGGAAGAAAAGAAGCAAAAATCCAGGACCAGAATCAGAAATGGAGCTGGATCTCCCCTCTCTCTTCTTCAAGAGAAGACAACATGAAGGATAAAATCAAGAGGTACACGGGATCGCAATTTAACACCTACATGTACAAGACCTCTGAAGAGAGAATAGTCAGCTTCAAGATAATAAAAATTAGGCACGAGTTTGCCAGGACTCGTGCCTAAGTGTCAAATCAAGTCTAAACTTGAAGCAAGCCTGCAGGGGTCTGGATATTCCACTATGGATATCCTCCTTATGAATAGAATCGTTGCTTAGATTTGCTAAAGACGTTAAAGTCAAAGATATACTGTGACTGTAGAATACTACGAATGATAATATGTAAAATCCTCCATTCATCGGCAGATACGTTGAATGCATGGGCATCGACTGGAACACCAATCTGCATAAAACATTCAGAACTGATGCTTACAACACGGGTTTCCATGATAGGACCGCAATATGCAAGCCCCACATTAACTGATTCAGTGGTGCAAAGTGGTGCAGTGGTTTAGAGAGTGTACAGTGGAAGCTTGGAAAGCTGAGTTATGGAGAGATGAATCACACTGTACCCTCTGCCGAGCAGATGGGTGTGTGTGTGTATGTGATGGATGACCGTTGAACGTCTCTTACCAGAGTGCGTAACCCTAACTATGAAATTCGGATGTGGCGGTGTGATAGTATGGTTTCTGTTTGACCTTGTGTCTCTGTTTGTGGTGCCACGAACATTGAACTCCGGGAGGTATTTGGACATACTGGAGAATTCAATGCTTCCTACTTTGTGACGTTTCTACGGAACTAAACATTGTCTCTTTCAGCAAAACAATGCACAGTGGTTTGTGGACATGAACATCACCATACTTGACTGGCCTCCACAGAGCCCTAATTTCAAACCTACTAAACATCTGTGAGGTGAAAACTAGAGTATCGGGTGAGATCAAGGGACGTCCGCCACACAATAGTCCAGGACCTCATTATATATGCCTACAGGAAAAATGGTCCACAATTCCAATTCATTGCTATCATATGCTTGTGAAAAGTATGCCCCATAGGATTACTGCAGCAAAAGGAAGACAATGTGTGTGTGTGTAAGAACTAACATGTTCTTAGTTCTTCCATCTGGTGACTGCTATGTCAATTTCCTGCGGTTCTCTTGCTGGAAATGTGGCATATCCATATATGGCATTTCCTCCGTGTTGGAAAGGACAACGAATTCAGCAATCATTTTAAAAATTCGTATATCATTCTTTGGTACTGAATGAATGAATGTTATTTTCAAGCTGCTATAGAATAATCCTATTTCGTTTTCAGTACTTTCTGAAGTGGATGAATACACCTGAACCGCTGTGATGTTAAATTTTCTTGCTGCAAATCTTTCGATTATTATTCTGTCACTTATTGGTTCGTATCCTAATAATGCTTCTCTTCCTCTTTTACTGAGCAGAAATCCCTCCTGCCTCATGTTTTAAGCTGTGCCAGACCAGATAACTCTTCCACCTCTCGTCTCCCCATGACTCTGTCTAGCACATCTCCGCTGATCCAAAGATGACACATGGGTATCGCTCTAGCTCCTTGCAAAGTAAGTCTAGCTTTCCAGGAGTCCATAAAATACCGACCGTCCATGTTCCTACTGACAGCTTGTCTTTTGCCCGTTTTAATTTTATTGCACTTCTTTCGGTAGTAGCTAATCAGTGGAGCATATGCTGTGTTTATTCTCTCAATTACTTCAGTGCACTCTGTATTTTTAAAAAAAACCGTCTACAGGTATTTTAATTCCCAAGACGTAGGAAGGTATGTACGTCTTGACGATACTTCGTGCTACTAAATGATAAACTATTTCCACTGATGACAATAGGCATGTGGCGTGGCTAGGCTTTAATGACCTCACTAGTCAACTACTAATATCGAAACTATATACACTGCTGCTGTATTCTTCTTACAGTAATGTCGTTTTAATAAATAGTTTATCAACATAACGATATTTTATAGCTTTTATTTCATTTCAATTTCAGTCACCTAAATTGACAATATTTTACATAATCATGTTAAGATACTCAAATATCTTAATTCATATTTTATCACCTCGCATGTTGCTCCTGGCACAGGTTTACCATCTTTGCTCCTACAGAATTACACTAAAAGTAAGGTGTTGTTATTACTACATTGGAACTTCCATTGAGACTGAAGAGTCATCACAGAAGACACAGTATCCACAAAATATATCTTAGCTCTCTTTGACCAACAATACACTCAAAAGAGATTCTGGCAATCCATTCTACTCATTCTCCAAGCAAAAATCTAGTCCTCACATATTTACTAACCACACTCATGTTAGTAAAATTTTCAAGGATGATCTCCTTGTTCTACCCCTCCCACCCTCTAGCAAATCTGAAAAATTTCTTCTACATCAACAATATAAAACCATTTTAGTAACTTAAATGGTTATCATATATACACCCATCAAAATTTCTTTAGCCTACAAACCCTCGATATACCATCATGCTAAGCGTCATTGCACAGATCGCTCACCATCTTAGTCACTGTTACATCTGAAGTCTCTCCACCATATCCTCATTTCCAAGATACCAAAATGACAGGCTCTTCGGGACAGTAATTGAGATGTGGCTGTATCATGGCTTATAAAAAAAAGGACTGAATAACTATCTCTGCTTGTTAATGTGTTCTTCAATAACTAAGTAATCCTATGAGCTGGTGTGATCAATTTTGCAATGTCATATGAACTTCGATTCTCTATTCACCACCACCCATTCCTAACTTCCTCAGTTTCCTGGAGTATAAGTCCATCAATGTGCTATACAGTTTGTGATCTTTTAATCCCAAAATGTGTAACTTGATACTTTCTTCATTACACTGGCAACCATTATTCTATTGACCTGACCATTGGTGATAAAAATAAAATAAAACCTACACCAAAGTTACTGCATATCCTATTTTTTTATAACACATATACAGGGTGTCCCAAAATTCACGCAAGATTTAAATTTAGCGCCATTTGTGTTGCCAACGAGGAAAAAAAAAAAAGACAGCGTGACAGCTGACAGTTCAGGGTTATTAAAAATCGAGCGCTACACGAAAGAACAAAGCATTTTCATTGTTGAGCAATATTTTAAAAATAATGAAGGTTTGGCAGCTACAGTTCGCAATTTTCGTACAAAATATGGTCGGAATAGCGATTTAACTTCAACTGTGAAAAGATTAATTTAAAAATTCAAGTAAACTGGATCAATTAGTGATCTTATACACTCTGGCCGTCGTTCAACAGAAGCAGTTCGTGAGAGTGTTGCTGAGAGTCCAGGAACATCAATTCGGCACCGTGGTCTTGAATTGGGCATTTCGAGAAGCTTTCTACAGCGTATTCTTACGAAAGAGTTGCATCTTTATGCTTACAAAGTTCAATTGACTCAAGAACTGATCACACACAGCCAAGAGAGTTCGTTGAATGGATTATGGAACAACAAGTGGATGCTTATTTTTCGAACAAAATCAATTTCAGCGATGAGGCTCATTTTCATCTTGATGGCTTCGATAAAATTGGCGCATTTGGGGTTCAGAAAATCCACGAGTAATTGTTGAGAAACAAATGCATCCACAACGTGTCACTGTTTGTTGCGGATTTTGGGCTGGAGGCATCATCGGTCCATTCTTCTTCGAAAATGCGGCTGGTAAGGCAATAATAGTTAATGGTACTCGCTATCGCGACATGATAATCCAGTTTTTTGTGCCTAAATTGCAAGATATGGATGTGGACGGGATGTGGTGTTAACAAGACAGTGCCACATGCCATACAGCCCGAGAAACAATTCAATTACTGCACGAGTCATTTCCTGGTCGTGTAATTTCCCGTTTTGATGATCAGAATTGGCCGCCCAGATCATGACTTAATGCCGTTGTACTTTTTTTCTTTGTAGTTTTTTGAAGTCTAAGGTTTATGCCAACAAGCCCACGACCGCCCACGTCTTGAAGGAGGAAATTGAGCGCTGTATCAACGAAATTCAGCCATATTTATGCAAAACGGTCTTGGAAATTTTCGACAAAAGAGTGCATATGTCCAGCAAAGCCGTGGAGGCCGTTTACCCAATATGCTATTCCATGCATAACCCTATACTGTATACTTTATGAATCAATAAGAAATTACAATTTTTAATTAAAAACCTGTATTTTCTATCAAAATTACTTCTTGCGTGAAATTTGGGACGCCCTGTAGATAGAGAACAAATCAATATTATCGGCCTATTTAAATCATCCTGCAAGCACTCTACATCACCTTAATTATAATGATACCAATTTGCATTATCAGTAAATCTGAATATTTCCCTTCATAGCATTTCCTATTATCGTGTACGTACAAATTAAAGTCGTCCAAGCATAGAGCCTCATGACATATGGCTAGTCACTTGCTTTCTCCTAGAATGGCTACTTTGGTTATAAACATTCTTTCTCTTAATATTACATAGTGATCAGCAATCATTTAAATAAATTATGGAGAATATCACCGTGTTAAGGATAATTACTTTAATTTCCCAATGTTTCGAATTTCATATTATATTATAAAGAAAAACCTTCATATTACATTTTTTCACTAGAGGTTGATCAAATGCCACTTTGGCATATTGTTTGAATTGTAATATAGAGATGTAATGTACCAATGGTTAAGGTCACATCTGGAGTAGACATCCATATATACAAAGAAAATTACATTACAATTCTCAA
Organism: Typopeltis vanoorti; assembly: GCF_054136105.1. Lineage (NCBI taxonomy): Eukaryota > Metazoa > Arthropoda > Arachnida > Uropygi > Thelyphonidae > Typopeltis > Typopeltis vanoorti. The sequence goes on along the minus strand of NC_143549.1, from coordinate 164,242,094 downwards.
CCATTATTCTACTAGCCTGACCATTGGTGATAAAAAATAAAACCTACACCAAAGTTACTGCATATCCTATTTTTTATAACATATATAGATAGAGAACAAATCCATACTATCTTTTAATATTTATATAATAATATAAATCAGCTAACACCTTTTATTCCCTTATAGGGAGTAGGCAAGGCCTTTATACCCTATTTAGCTTTTGGAGACTGAGTGGGCAGTTCAATCTCCACTGCTTTTAATATGGCCATAGTAGGGACCTAATCAATAATATTACATGAGTGTTTGTTACACATCCTGGAGTATTAGACCTTTAGAACAAAAGGTTATGCGGGTAGAATATGTGCTATCTGTATTCTTGAGATTTTTAGACTATCGTTATTAAGATTAGGGTGGTTAATTATAATTTCACAGGCCTCTTAAAATTTGAGCTATCATATTTTGGTGTGATGTAATGAAGAGGTGCCTTGCCAGTCAATTCTATGTAGAGTATTCAAGTCATAATCAGAAAGGTTACGTTTGCGATGGTTATTAAATTTAATGTGTAGTTTATGTTCTTACTGGGGGGGGGGGGGGCAACCCCGTTGTTTTCGCCAGGGAACCAGGGCGAACAGCGAAAAGTCAGCTACTGGAACAAATCTGAAAACACACTCCAACTTAACAACACCAGAGTTAAAGATTGGTACTATCACCATAAGAAGCCTGAATGGCAAAGAAATGGAGCTAGCTGAGGAATTAGATAAGTACCAGATCGACATAATATAGGGGTGACTGAAACAAAAAAGACAAAAACTGGTGAGATCTTTCTGAGCAATAAATACAAAATGTTATATTCAGGCAATAACAATCAAGGAAAAGAAGGAGTAGCCATAGTATTCAACACAAAATACGAGGCTAATCTTCTTGAATGGCAGGCAGTCTCGAGTAGAGTGATGTGAGCAAATATCAGAATGGGGAATTGGATGATGAGACTTATTTGTGCCTATAATCCCACAGAAGGTTCTACTAAGGTAGAAGTGGAGGAATTTTTTGATGCTTTAGAAAAAGCAACTGACACAATGAAAAAGGAAAAGTTGGTGATCTAAATAGCAGAGTAAGAAATGATTGTCAGACATACAAAAATATTTTGGGAAAATTTGGAGAAAAGAGCAAATATCTGTTGGGTTTCTGCTCAGGACATGGACTGGATATTACTAACACCATGTTCCAACATAAAAATGTGCACTAATTCACATGGAGAGAAGAGGCAAGGAATAAGAAAAGTCTAATTGACTATGTTATTATTGACAGAGATATTTTCACTCTGGTGCAGGACACCAGTGTACAGAGGATTTGAAATTGGAAGCGATCACTATTTAGACTTGAGCAGGATAAAATTCAATTTCATATTGAAAAGAATAACATGTAAGAAAGTTTGAAAGCGAATAAAAGTTGAGCAGCTCTCAGATGTGAACTGTAGACTAAAATACACAAAGATTATTGAAAAAAAAAAATGAAACAGTTTGAGAACAGGAACCAAACCTTGGAAATTCAGTGGCAAGCTTTGAAGAAAACCCTGATTGATTCAGCCAGACAGGCATGTGGTGAGGTTGTCTGCAAGGATAGAAAAATCAGAACTCCATGGTGGACACAAGAAGTTAAAGAGACAGTGAAGGAAAAGAAGAAAGCATATCAAAGGTTTCTGGCAAATAAGTCAGCTTGTGCTCTTTGAGAATACAGAGACAAATGTAAGAAAGCTAAACACTGTGTAAAACTAGTTAAACAAAAGTCATGGGAAGACTTTGGCAAGAACATAGAACATAAATATCAAGAAGGTGGCAAAATATTTTGGAGGTTGTTGAAGAAGCTTAGAAATGAAGGAAAGATTGCTGTAAAAGGAGTTAGAGATGATAAAGGCGACATGAAAACAGGAGAAAAAGATATCCTTGAAGTATGGAGTAATTACTTCAAAAAATTGCTAAATGAAACAAGCAGTGATAGCACAGTGGTAAAAAACACTCAACAGGCATATATCCATACTTGAAGTAGAAAAAGCCATCAAAGGCTTGAAATGTGGAAAGGCAGCAGGAGTAGATGATATTCGATCAGAAATGCCGAAGTAATGTGGTATATAAGTCTTACAGTGGCTGCACTGCATATTTGCCAGAGGTATTTCCCTACTGAGTGTTCCTGGCAAGATTTATGCCAGTATACTTGAGAAAATGGTTGAGAAGAATTGTGAAAGAAAAGCTTAGTGAAGAACAAGCTGGATTCAGGCCAAATAGAGGCAGTCAGGATCAGATCTTCACTTTACAACAAATAGTCAAGAAAGCATGGGAATATAACAAAGATCTGTATTTAAGTTTTGTCGATCTGAAAAAAGGCATATGACAAGGTGCTAAGAGAGAGAGAAGCTATTTAACACACTACAGTTATATGGTGTCGATGGGGCATTATATCAAGCAATACTTAGTCTTTATTTGAGTTGCAAGTCAGCAGTTAGAATTGAAGTACAGGAAGATGGTTTAATGTTAAATCTGGTGTGAGACAAGGATGTACATTATCCCCTCTGTTATTCATTATCTATATGGATCACATTATGAAGGAAAGTGGTATTAAACGTGATATCAGAATTGGAGATGTTAATGTATGCTCTTTGCTTTATGTGGACGATGTTATAATTCTAAATAAATCCGCTACAAGTTTGCAAGATTCCCTGACTAAATTGAATAACTGTTGTAATAGATATGGTATGAAGGTCAGCAATAAAAAGACAAAGACAATAAAAATAGGTAGAATCGTTGAAAATATCAACTGTGTTATGAATGGAGAACCTGTGGAACAAGTAAAACATTTCAGCTACTTAGGCACGATTTTTAGTGAAGATGGTAAATTAAATATGGAAATAGACAACAGAATCAACAAAGCTGTATGGTAGGAAGTCAATTGAATAAATTCATATGGAATAAGAGAGAAATTAGTCGGAACACTAAATTAGCTGTATACAAGACAGTGTTCAAACCAGTTTTAACTTATGGATCTGAGAGCTGGGTCAGAAGTAAAACATTTGACCAAAGACTAGAGACTTCAAATATGAGAGTCCTGAGAAAGATTATAGGAGTGAACAGATGGCATCAATGGCAGTATCATATTAAAACAGAGGATATTAGGAAAGAACTTGACATTGTCAGCATCCAGGAATGCATTAGCAGAGCTAATCTCAGGTGGTATGGTCACTTAAACAGAATGGGCGAAGAAAGATTAGCAAAGCAAGTGTTCTCTGCCAGGTTGGCAGGAAAACGACCCAGAGGAAGACCAAGATATAGGTGGATTGATATGGTACTGTTAATGTTGGAGTCTTGACAAGTAACAGACTGATTTGGAGGAAAATTGTAGATAGGAAGTTAGTAATGATGTAAATTTTTCATGCAGTACTATCATATCTTGTACATCCTCTTGAGGGTATATGTCAGGAATTTGATAATGACCTCTTTAGGATGAGATTATCATACAATAATAATAATAATAAACTATCCATTGCATTTTAATTTAAAAAATAAAAAAAATTTAACTTGGTGTACAAAACAGTCAACATGTCTTTTTTCAGCTTGTACCATGAAATGAAATTTCCTATTCAAATCCATAAACTTTTTATTCGATAGTTTTTTTTTTTTTTGTTTGTTTTGTTTAAAACAGGCTCACTAGCATTTCTTTCTTTCTTTTTTTTTTTTTTTGCTTTTGTGGATGTGCAATAACTAGGTAAACAATTAATCAGAATTTAGCATTGTAGAAGTTGATATTTCTTTCAATTTTAATAATAAAAATGGTTCAAATGTTCTAAAATTCTCAAACCAGCAAATCATTGCACATCTATACATGCTTGTGCAACCTCCTGACTGTGAGGGTCACATGTGATGCATGACCATAGAATGTTTTTGTGCATGTCTTTTTCACTTTGATGCTACCCACAGGATATATCTTGTTACTGCAAAAGATGAGATGAAAAGTTGATGATTAGTTCTTTTCTCTCTCTGAAAAATTGGAAACAAAAACAAATCTAACACATAAATATGCAAAAAAAGTTGGTAAAAATTTGGTTGGCCTGAAAAATTGAGTACATATTTCTGTTTAATGGTGATTTTTGTGGCATAATATCTCTTGGAGCATGTATTAGAAAATCATGGTCAAGTTAATCTGACCACTTGTTTTTATTTTAATGCATTCCAAAGTAATATCACAAATGTAGACATCACAGTCACTGCATCATTGTCCTCAATCATCCATTGAATATCCAGAAAAATCTACAGAACTCCTGTTATTCAAATGACTTTTTTATATTTACATTAAGGATAAATTTTAAGAATAGTGATCAGAGCTTATTCCACCTTTACCACAAGTTGTAAGACTTGCACTACTTTGCGGGTCACCCAGACTTGCACTACTTGCAGGCGCAAACTTGACTTACTTGTCTGTTTGCTTACTTGGGAAATGGATTAAAACCAGGTTTAAAATAGCTTGGTATCTTTAACACACACACATATATATATATACATACCATACTTATAAAAATGCAGATACTAAAATTTGTTTCTTATATTAAACATCAAAAGGGATTTCAAACTTTTGACGAAAGCACTTAACACATTTTTAGCATGCATACTGTATTTACTGTATGTACCAAGAAGACATAACATGAACCAACCTTTCCACTGTGGAAAAGTTATTTCGTTAAAAAAATGAAAAAGGTATTATTAATTACATATTAAACTTATTCTAAAATAACTGCATTAAGTCTTGAATGTATTTCAGGTATGGAATGGTTTATTGAATTCACATCAGAGTTAAACACAACCATACAGAAAGACATCAACAATTCAAAATCCTGTCCTAAATATTCATCAGTAATAAAATCCACTATTATTTTCATCTCATATACTCCTCCAGTTGGCTATGCCTTCTGCAGATAGAAGAATAAGACCAGAAGTATGGAATTTCCTTTATTACATGTCTGATAAGTAATAGATGCAAGTTATACATTATTGGCATAAACAGACTGAGCATAGCATTGTGGTATACAAGAAAACTGACTGTGCAAAATTTAAAAATTGTTTATTTTAAACATATCAATTTTTAATGCATTATATTTAGTTTTATGTCTAACATATACTGATGAGTTTTCTGTTGATTGTGATAAAATTATTTCTGATTAATGTGTAAGCAATTTGCAGCAAACTATATCTGCAGAATCAATATTATCAGGGCTTCAAGAATATAATTTGGTGTACAGCTACACAATAACATAACCTTTGGTATTACAGGATCACCAGGAGACCTAGACACCTTGAAAAATATTTACTTTGAAGAATATTAATTTCTACCTAAACCAATGTGCTCAAATAAACTCTTCCTGCAACAAGTCCCCTAGTTGAAGCACCTGATATACAGTTATCAGAATGTCAGAACAACTGTGGAAAAGCCAGCTAGACTTAACTATAGTTTATTAAATACTTTGTGATGATAAGCAGAGTAGTGAGGTCTGCTATGCTCAGTCAATAATTGACAAAGTAAAAGAAATTATAGGTTTAAACTTAAACCTGATATTTTAAATGATTTTTTTTCTCTATACTACTAAACATTTTTAGAAATATGCAGAAAACATTTAAAAATGTAATCTTAATAAATCTTTTTTTTTACAGACAATTACTTTTTTGCTCAAATAAAAAACACAAGATTTTTAAAAATAATATTAAAAATATACATATATATACATATATCATTATATAGGTGTAAATATGCGTGCGTGCACACGCACACGTGTGCATGTAATAAAGTTGTCCCCGATGAACACTTTTGTTTAAACATTTTCTTCAAAATATTACTACTTCAACAACAATTTAACATTGAATTTCTCTTTGAAATCTTGGAACGGAAACATTAACAATATATGAAGCATACCACGAGTTTCATGTACAAGTCTTATATGAAAGTTATCTAATAATTTTGTATATATAAAAAAGAAATCTTCAAAATAATTTCAACATGTAAAATGTTTTTAAGAAGTTTTGTGCTACTATACCCTCTATCTATCTATCTATCTCTTTCTATATATATATATATATATATATATATATATATATATATATATATATATATATACACACACACACACACACACACATCACATAAAATTTATTACATTACTTTTCTAAATTGAAATGGAAAGTGGTTCCCAAAACTTATCGCTGTAAAATGAATTGATAAATAATGGGATGAAATGACTAGATAGTAATTAAGCACAGTTATTGTTCTACCTACCGGAAATAAATTTCCCATTGCAATTATTTATATCACATAGATTATAAAATTAAACTCCAAATTTTTAACCAATTGCTCATGCTCTACAATGAAGCATCTTACAGAAGTTGGCAGCATCATTAATCTGATAATAATCATAAGTTATATAGAGCATGTATATCGAATACTTTTAAATTTCATATTCTGAATTAACTCTACATAATCAAACTAAAATTGGAGACATAAAAAAAGACAAACCTAATTTAAATGTTTATGGTACACAATGATGCAAACAGAAATAGAAATTACCTTTTAACATAATAAAAAGTTACTTATTAAAAATTGAACAATATATCAACAGTTTTATAATAGATACTGCATAACTGTTATTGTAGTAGGAAAAAAAAGAGATTCCAATTAATAACTTTAATAATATTGAACAGATTTATTATTATTATCAACTACTATTCTCTTTCATTCTCTCTCTCTCTCTCTCTCTCTCTCTCTAGTGATATTTTCAAATGCAGATTCAGATCACCATAACGTATATATTAAGTTTACAAAGAACAAATGTAAACATTATTTGTCCTGTAAAAACAGATCACATAAAGAGCATATTAATTTTTAAAACATCTTTTAATGATTTAACTGTAGATATCTGTAAGAATAAATTGTCGTTTTGAATCGAGGCATTAAGAATAAATTAAGAGCAAGACTCTGGAAATATACAAGCTCCTAGGCAAAAGCCATCTTCATGATAAGAGGTAGAATGTCATATAAGAAGTGCTAGCACAAGCTCTAGGTACTGGAAAGTTTGCGTATGCTAAGTCAAAACAGTAATTTGTATCAGCATCTTATTAATAGCTACAAATTTAGGAACATAAATAGAAAACCAGATTAAAAATATATATTTTACAGCTTTCACAACAAAAGCTTTAAGCTTTTCTAATAAGTAACATGAAGGACAGCACCAAGATTAGACATGCAGATCTGGCGGTAGGCAGGAAAGTTCACATGCCTTTATTTATCTGCAGCTTTCGGAGCCACAATAGGAGGAGAAATGGGCGTAGAATCATCATTAAATAAGGGATTTTTTACTTCCATTTCACCAGTCTGAAATAAAATATTTTATGATAAGTTATTAGTAATCAATTTATCATATAACATATCACAGTCCTATGAAGATAAAGAAATAAAAATTAATTTTGTTGAAAGCACTTATCCTTGTAATATTCTTTCTCTCATTTTTTAATTATTTCTCATTCTGCTCTTTATACCAAAATATCTACATAATTATATTCTGATAGTTATATTTTATTTGTTCTTTTATGCTTATATTAATTTCACTATTAATGACATGCCAGGTGAGCTTAACTGTTATAAGAATATAGGCAGTGGTGAGCTATAAGGAGCTCATGCAAGCCCTTTGTTAAATTTTTCTCAAATTTGCAAGCCCCTTGTTCTTATTTTTTCAAAAAAAACAAAAACAAAAACACAATTTTTTGAAATATATTAAGTGACAAACTTATACAGTAACCTAACAAAATTTAGTATATTTGGCAGTGTATAGATTGCAGGCATAGATTTCTGTGGCTAATTGGTTCAAAAGACATATTTCGGTGATTACACCACATTTTTTATTATTCAGTTATACAACATACTGAAATAATAGTTCCCAACAAGTTTCGTAAATTGTTGGATTTACATTTTCAGGGATAAATAGTATAACTTAAAGTTTAAACGAGAAATTAATAAATACAAATCATAACTGTCTGGCTATTCATAAACTCAAATAACAGAATGCAGATAAAAAACGTTATTGACGTTGAACAATACTGGATGATGTCACGTGTTCTTGTTCTCGTTCATACAGTCCGAGCTCAGATTGAGATAGATTTTTTATTAGAGCTGACCACACTTGGTGGAGAATCAAACCTTGATTTTTATTGCATTGGGTTGGGTTTTTCAGCATATTAGCAGCTTCTTTAAATTTCCTTATATATTTAAATTTTCATCATATGGAATGGAACATCAGATGAACTTATTTTAAAGATTATCTCAACAATTTGCACAATACCATAAAATTCACTTTAGAACAAGAAGAAAATACAAAACTTCCTTTTCTAGATATTCTATTAGAAGTTAATGAAGAAAATAAACTCTCCTTCTCAGTATATAGAAAGCCGACAACACAGGAAGATTTCTAAATGCAGCCTCACACCACCATCCTTCACAAAAAATAAGCTTAATTAAAACTCTTCGAGACAGAGCATACAATATCTCCAGCACACAAGAAAGATGTAATGAAGAACTAAAATACTTAACACAAATCCTCCAACAGAATGGGTATAAAACAAAAACCATCAAGAGAATCCTTAAAATGCCTCCAACTAACAACACAATAAAACAGCATTACAAAAATGCAATCTCGCTTCCTTATTTTATTATTCCATGTGAAGTAACCTGATGTGATTGTAAATTTGAATAATTCCACTATGTCCAGTGGAAACTTTTGGGTTAACAATTCTATTGTCTCTTTGTGACGGATATTAGTGAAGAGAGAGAGAGAGAATGTCAAAGCTTACTAACATGTCTGTATCTAGTTTAATGTTTTTTATCCCTTTATCTATGCAATTTTTTTATTGAAGAAGCTGAATGGCCCGTGAAGGGACGGAGAAGGTTAGACAGAAATCTTGACATTTTAGACATGGAACTGCCTATAGAATCCACAATAGGTCTAAGTGGACAGTTACTTTTATGTAATTTTGGTGAATCATATAGTCTAGGAGGTCTTGCATAGAGTCTTTTGAGTTCTGTTTTGAGTCTTTTGATGATTTCTTGATCTATGGATATTGTTTCATTGAATAACTCAGTTTTTTTGAACTGACCTTTGGCAGGATCATTATTAAGCTGGGAGTATGTATTGTAATCATGTAGCAGTAAATTCATTTTCCGATTGTATGATTTAGCATCTAAGAATACAGTGGTATTGCCTTTGTCAGCTTCGGTGATATCTATATTATTATTTCATTTTAAGGAATTCAGGGATTTTAATATTGTTGGTGTGGAATATTCAATTTTGATGGTTGGGCATCATACTTGCCAAAAGTCAGCTAAAAAAATACTCAACAAGTTATTGGATGAAACAACATCCACAGATCAAGAGACTATCAAAAGATTCAAATCTGTGCACCAATTATCAATAAATGATAACTGGCATATGTAATTGCTCATAAGAATACAGAATTGAGGGAATGTGGTCAGAGAAATAGACAGAGGAGAGGAGATATGGTAGAAGCATATAAATTAGTCAGGTTTGTGCTGGGGGGGGGGTGTCTTACAGTACAGATACAAGTGAGATTTTGCAACTTATGGTAAGTGATAGTGAAGAACTTAAGGTTATTCCTGGAAGCTGACTGTGTGGTTAAGAAGCATGTGACATCCAAGTTTTTGTGAGATCCAGGTTTTTCTCATGGCATGTGACATGAGTGTAGAATGGGTTACTTTTTTTTTAATTTGATTTTTATGGCACAAAGACATCCAAGGTCATACTGTGCCAGGATACAGGTCACAGTAGTACATATGGTAATTGGTTAGTAAGATAATCACAAACATCCATGCCCTTGCAGGATTCGAACTTGCAGCCTCTTGGCTGGTGAGTGAATATGCTAACCACTCAGCCAACCGGGCTGGCGAATGGGTTACTACTGTTGCGAGCAGCTGTTCGATGAATGTGTGAAAGGAGAGAGATATAAGAGGGTGGTCTGAAAAGTTCTCGGCCTAACAATGAAAAAAGGGATTTGCTTTATGGGAGATACTAAGGCAAGTGATGAGAACTTATACCATCTTTACAATGAGTTGCCCCAGTCCTGAAAATACTTCAGATGCAAATTTTGTTTCCTTACACTTGGATAAAGGATTAAGCCAAATATATAATTGATTTCTGGTGGTGGTGTTACACTTTTTGGATATCCTTCACATGGATCATCTTCAAGGCTGGTACGGCCACGTTTAAACTCAGCAGCCCATTTCTTAATTGTCGAAAATGAAGGAGAAGAGTGACCATAAACTTTTATGAACTTCGAATGAATTTCTTTTGGCGTTAAACCTTCTTTTACAAAGAATTTTATAACAGCACGATACTCAATTTGATCCATTTCAGGGGATACAGACAACACTTTGCATCAGACAGCTGTATGAAACAGACTAATGGTACCAACTTAACACTATCGGCAAGAGTTTTTCCACTGAAGCAGAAAAAATCTTGTAGATAGTGTTGCTGTATATGGTCGAGGCCAAGAACTTTTCAGATCATGCTCATATTTAGGTATGAGTAACAAGATGCCTCCATAGATAAGTTCTTGGATCCCTGAAGGCTATACAAAAAAATAATAACAGAAAACATCCCTGGTGATAAAATATCTATGGCCAGAACAGACTATACTTCAACTGATAAACTAAACATGCTCAAGTACTGTTATTTTTCACTCATCAGATAACTATTAAAAATTTAAAGCTGATAAAAATTTTAACAGCTATTATCAGTGATAATAACAGCTATATGACAACATTAAATATGCAGGAATTTACAGCAAATAGTATAAATGTATTTGGGAAAGAAATTGGGCTTTCACAACACTGCCTAAAAACTAAGCCAAGGAATAAAAAGTAAAAGGATGAATAGAACAGTAAGATGTAATAATTTCAAGGTAAAAACTGTTTCTGACACTGCTGAATATGCATACATTTCAAAATATAGTAGTTTAAAAATTCACTTGTAAATTCTTCATACTTATTCAAACATAAAAAATATGACTTAATTTTTACATTTCATGCACAAGAACTCCACTTACAGTTGCTAATCCTGGACATTCATAAACTGTATAATCACCTTCTTCATTCTCTTCTTCTGAATCTACATCTGAAGCTGATGCTTGACGAGCGGTACTAGCCCTGCCAAGAAGATATGTAAACACAATGAGTGAAACAAAAGCATACATCTGCAAGTACATAACTGTGGTCTACTGGTTTGTTTAATTAAAAATTTTGAGAAATAAGAGCACAACAACAGAAAAATTAACTTATTCAATTTCATCCACTTCCATTCCTATTCAGTATGCACTATAAACACTCAATTTCATCTGATGGTGAATAACTAATAGTTATTCACTATCAGTTTACCAACAAACTATATTAACAACCATACTAATATACTGTACCATGGGGAAATATTCAACAGTAGTTTAGAGAAAATGTAATGAGACATCTCGAAAGAAAGTGAACCTGAAAGAAAGCAAGATGTGGGACTCAACTATTTGATTTAATAATATTATCTCATACAGTGATAACAGAATCACCACAATGCCACTAACTGGGAGAATGATCACGTGGTTTTGACATGTGGAGTGGCTAGGCAGGTAGCTTTATGGAACAAGAGAGATGTGTGGAATTACAGAGAGGACTATGATAAATTAAGAAAACAGATTGGTAATATGCAGTGGCCAAATCAGTTGAAGAGGAGAGAAATCAGCAGTGCTTGGGACATTGTCTGGAATCAGTTATATATAGCAATGTCAGACTATATTCTTAATTCAGATAATAAATAAAGTAGAAATGAAATGGATGAATAATGGAATTATGCAGGAGCTTGTGAGAAAGAGGATATCATGGAAGATATATAAAGAACAGGTTACCACTCAACAGCACAAGGAGTATAAGATGTAGACTAGGAAGGTGACAAATGTAGTAAGGAAAGAGAAATTGGAATATATGAAAAGAGATGGGCTGAAGCAGAAAAGCAAAACCCTAGAGAATTCTATAGTTATATTGCTAGTAGAAAACAGAGTGAATATGGAAGACTGACTTTAGATGCTGGAGATGGAACATGAGTCACATCTGCTGAAGATAAGCGGAAATATTCAATGAGTATTATGTTAGTGTATTTCATATAAGGGGAGTAGCAAAAGTAGTGTTGAATAGCAATAGGAAGGAGAACAGAAGACTGATAGTTCAAGACTGGGAAGTCTTTAGAATATTAAGTAACCTTGATTTTAATAGAGTTGTGAGACTGGATGGAATATCACATACATTACGGGAATATGGAAAAGAACTGGCAGTGCTCTTCACTTGGTTGTTCAACAGAAGTCTGGCAAAGAGGAACAGTCTAAGAAGAGAGGAAAATAGTGCCGCTACATAAGGGAGAATCCAAGTCAGCAGTGTAAAACTAGGCCGGTGTGTATATCTAGTGTAGTGGTGAAGGTGATAAAGGCTCGTTCAAGACAGAAAGAAACCTAGATTGAAACGAAAGAACGAAAATGTACCTGGAGATCATGAAATAGAGAAGTTTTTAATGAAATTAATTATATTATGGTGAACAACACAGAAATACTACAAGATTTATTTCCCATAATGCTATGCATTATGGGAAATAAATCTATATACGAGTTGCCCCAGTCCTGAAAATACTTCAGGTGCAAACTTTGTTTGAGAACAAGGATAAAAAGAAACATCAAGAGATTGAAATTGTTAATGAAAAAAGCCACACTAGACATGTGAAGATATAAAAAAAACCATAAAGAAAATTTTGAGGAAGTAATGGAAGGAAAGTTTTAGAGAAAAAAAAAGCATGAATTAATCAGGCTAATCTGATAGAATAGAGGAAATAGCTTCAACAATAATAGTAGTTATTAAAAGTTTAAGAAAGTCATTACCAGCAAATAGAACTTCTAGAGGAAAAACTTCCTTTACAGATACTTGATTTAATCAAACAAAGAGAGAAGAATTAAGGAAAAGGAGACACAGAAGTAGCAAAGACAATACAGAATTTGTGGAAATGGGAAAGTTAGAAAAGAAATTAAAAATGACACCAGAAAATATAATTTACGAATAATTCAGAACATGATAGAAAACAAAAAAATCTCTGAAATTTTCCTTCCATATAACTCAAATAAGTTTTTAATATATGGAAGGACAATAAATGAATTCCAAATCTGAAAAATAAGTAAGCAATAGTACAATATAAAAGAAGAAATAATGAAAATATATGGCGAGTTTTTATAGGAACCTATACAGAGACACAGAAAAAAAGATACAAATCTCTATGAGGGTGATACAGAACCAGTCATTGTGATGGAAGAATTATGGAAAGCCCTCAGTCAGCAAAGAATAATAAAAGTCCTGGAGAAGATGGCGTATTAGCTGAACACACAAAATCAGGAGGTTCACAGTTTCACAAGGCATATTGGATATGTTTGATGATATTTTATCTATAGAAAAAATTCTGGTGCATTGGAATAAATCTCTAATTATCTTGTTACATAAAAAGAGCAGCAGAGATGATATCAATAATTATAGGCCAATCAGTTTGCTATCAAAACTGTACAAAATGTTTATATCCATTGCATTAAATAAGATCATAAGATTTTTGGATGATACACAGTCATATGAATTATGGAATTAGAATCAATGGAAAAAATCTCAATCACTTATGTTTCGTAGATAATATATCTCTTTTAGCAAAAAATAAAGTAAAAGCTTAGGAAATGCTAAATGACCCTAACAGAAAAAGCAGAAAAAAAGATTTAAAAATTAATGTAACTAAAACCAAACTGATGACAAATTCAGATCAAATCAAACTAAAATTAACAGATAATCATATTGAAATTGTGGATGACTATATTTACCTTGGTCAATTAGTTAGGCTCAAGGAAAAACAAGATAAAGAAATAAGTAGAATCACACAAGGAAACAAAGCATTGTGGCTCTATAAACACTATCTGTTAGGAGATTTACTCATATACCTAAAAATAAAGCTCTTTAATATATGCATTATTCCGGTGTTTACCTATGGAAGAGAGACATGGGAAACAACTAAAAAAAAAAAAAAACAGCTGGTTTGGGGACCAAAGAGCCTTGAAGAGAAGAACGCTCCACATAACAAAAGAGGGATAGAATAAGAAATATTAGAATTAAAGAGAGGACTGGAGTAGAAGATATTGTGAAGTGCTGAAAAGCATGTAAATGGAGATGGGCTGACCATATAAGTAGAGTGCCAGATGAAAGGTGGGCAAAATTAAGCACTGAGTGGATACCAAGAGAACGAAAGGTTACCAAAGAACAAGAGAACAAGACAACAAAGGTTTGACATGGGACGGAGGACTGGTTAAAGACAGAACTGGAAATTATAGGGGAAGGACTATATCTAGCAGTGGATGAAAAGCGGTTAAAGAAGACGAACATATTAGATAGCAAACTGTAACTGAAGCAAACACCACTATAACTGTTGCAATCTCATAACATTTCTAGATCTCTTGCTTCCTTATCTATATCAGTTCTATATTTATAAAATTATTTATAAAAATATTCTATTTAATTATTTCTTTATAAATTTCTTCTTGCATTGTAAGTTTTGTAGTTTCTTTCCACATTTTCTTTTTGATTAGATTCTCGTGGTTTTATCATGAGTGTACAGAGGATTTGAAATTGAAAATAACCATTATAAGTGCTAAGTAGGATAAAGAATGGATATCACATTGAAAAGAAGAGTACATAATTAAAAAAAAATAAAATAAAATAAAGTTGAGCAACTTTTACAGCTAAACTGTAGACTCAGCTATACAAATATTATTGAAGAAAGAATGAAAGAGTTCGAAAACAAGAAACAAACCTGGAGTCTTGATGGCAAATTCTGAAGAAATAGTGACTGATTCAACTAGGGAGGTATGTGGTGAAGTTCTCTGCAAGGATAGAAAAATAAGAATGTCATGATGGACACAAGAAGTTAAAGGAACAGTCATAGAAAATAAGAAAAAATACCAAACGTTCAAAATTGTACAAAATGTTTATATCCATTGTGTTAAATAAGATCATAAGATTTTTGGATGATACACAGTCATATGAATTATGGAATTAGAATCAATGGAATGTTTGCTAGGAACCAAACGTTCCTAGCAAATAAGTCAGCAGATGCCATAAAAGAATACAAAGAAAAGTGTAAGAGGGCTAAGCTGTGTAAAAGTAGCTAAACAAAAGTCACAGGAAGACTTTGGTAAGAATACAGAAAATAAATATCATGAAGGTGGAAAAATGCTCTGGAATTGAAAAATCTTAGAAATGGAGGATAGAGAACTATAAAAGGAATAAAAGATGATAAAGGTAACAAAAAATGAAGATAAGGACATCCTAGATGTCTGGAGCAATTACTTTGAAAGACTATTAAATGAAACAAGCAGTGACAGAACTGTAGTAGTAAATTTTCAAGAGAAATGCAAAGAGGTGTACATTTCAATACTTGAGGGAAAAGGTTACAGGAAAATTCATCGAAAAACAGTTAATCGAAAGACAATTCATCGAATGCAATTCATTGAACAGCAATTCACTGAAAAAGCAATTTGCAGAATAAACAATTCATCGAATGACAATTTAATGAATGGCATTTCGTCGAAAATGAAATTCGTCGAAAAGTCATTTTTCTTGCAAAGTTTAAAAATGTTCAGTAACAATACGGAACATTACTCATGATACAGACAACATATTGAAGTGGTCATTGAAACATAATAATTATTTTCATGCATTTTAGAACATTTAATGTAAGTGTACATACTGCTTCATTGTGCAGATAGCAATTTATCTGTAGAGAAGACATTTCGTTCTACCAAATTTTATCACAATAACTCTAGTCTGACTGAAATTAAAAATTTCATTAAATTTCATCCAGCCAGAGCGGAATTGCTAATATCATTTCGGAACTTCTTTACTGAAATTTGTACGCCTTTCATATACTGAAAGGCGTACAAATGAATAGGTGTTAGAAAAGATTAGTAGAACTTTAAGGCTGCTTAAGATATTGACAGAAGAAAGTTAAAATATTTTGGACACAGAAAGGATGGAAGGAGGACTTCTCAGAACAGTAATAGAAGGTAAAGTTCCTGGAAAAAGAGGCAAGGGTAGACCATCAATGAGATGGATGGATGCCGTGTGTGGAGTGACTGATCTTCAGAGAGTTGAGGCTGCCAAAAAAGCAAACAACAGGACTACATGGCGAGGCCTGGTGTGGAACATCATCGAGCATCGGAGTGACCATACGGCATCTGTAGATGCCCAGTGAACATAGAGAGAGATATTGGCAACATCTTAAATAGGTTTCTCTATTAATATTCTCAAAGGGTTTTTCATAATCAATGAAGGCCATGTCTGTGTTTTGTTTAGAAATTTTCTCTTCGCTTTTCAATTAAGGTTTTTAGAGCGAAAATTGAGTCTGTGCAAGATCGGTCTTCTGGAATCCATTCTGTTATTCTGGTAGTTTGATCGCTACAATACCGGTTAGCTTCACTTTTAATATTCCATCATATAGCAGAATAAGTCTATCGTAATAATAGCAGTCATCTTTACTTCCCTTTTTTTTAATAAACGGAATAATCTGTATTTTTCTCTAAGAGTTTAAAGTTTTGTAGTTGCAAACAAACTAAGGTACACATTGTATATAACGCATCACATTAAATGCATAGTATCTCATAATTTTTACAGACTATTAATGAACCGATATATATAAGAATTCGATACCGAATTTGCTGGGAATTATGAGCATAAAAATATCCTTGACAAATTACAACATAGTATTAAAGAAAATCTGCATTTTTAATATTAATGCAGTTAACAACCTAATTTAATCTTCCTTGCCGTCCAGCATATAAAAATGTACCTTGATAGCATACTGATCTTCTCACATTGAAATAAACATTGGATTAGCCTTGTTGGGCCAGCACTATACCCTCAGGCAAGATTATCTACTATTCCAGATACCTGAGGCACAAAAAAGTATCCTGCAGTGCCATTTCACATTCCCAGCATCAAGAATATTTCTGAGCTCTTAAAGAGCTCAAAAATAAAAATCAAGAGACCCTTTAAAGGAGAGGATTAAGATTATTTCATGAATCAATAAATGACGCTCAAACATTGCTTACTTTTATCTAGATAAATACTAATAGAGTTCAGAGTAGTTTCCTAATTGTCCATTTAAATATATATATCAGTGGCATCGAGTTCCCACTTAGGTTGAGTGTGCTGTCATGTGGCTTATGCAAACTGCACTACAAAATTCCTGCCATTTTGACAGTATGATTGAATTTTTATCAATGTATCGACGTATGAAAGTTTTAAGAGTGCATAGCACATAAGCACTCATATCAATTAATTACATATTAATTGTAGAATAACTTTGATTACTTTAAGTTTTTAATGAACTGTAAACAAATCTGCATGGAGTAGAGATCAATGTGTTTGTTTGAAGATATATTATGAGTTATGTTATATTATATTATGTTATCTTATTCATAATATAAGTAATATAAACTAGATAATACAATATCTGGTTAGTGTATATTTCACTTCGTTTTCTAAGAATTTTCTTTTGTTTATTGAGCTTCAGTATACATTTTACGCAATAATAGGATACATAATGTCCAATCATTATAGGAATTATCTGCACTATCGGGAATGCTACCATGGATTATTATATTTTTTATTTTTAGTGTTAGTGGCTGTTCTGTGTTTTCAATAATGGAAGATGGCTCACACATGTTAGTATTTTGCTGTAGATCAATAACTTCTTATAATACACAGAAGTATTGATTTTTATTCAGGAATAGATAAATTTTTAATAATTCTGTATTGTCCTAGGACTACAATAAAAATGTCCATATACTATTAAAGAAACTTTCCAATTTCAACAGATGCTATAGTGCACAAGCCAGAAGAAAGGTGGCTTTGTTTAACACTAAATACAGTAAAAAGACATTTGTGTACTATATTTAAGAACATTTAGTGTAATTAGAGACAACTTGAACGACACACTTAATGAAAAAAACTCTGCTTCCCAGAATATCCTGCATAAACACAAACAGAACACGTTTATTGTGGCAATAAACATAGCTAACTAAAGGCATTTGCCCTAACATATGCTTTAAATTTTCAGTTGCAGCTGAAAATTGGTTCTTTTTTTTTTTTAGTCTAATGTTATTTAAGATTATTACATGAATTTCTGAATTAATATCTTTAATTTAATCATGACTCTGATAAAAAATGTTTATTCTTTTAATACTTAGCGATATGACATCACGCAGTTCATTCTATTTGTAAATGATCAATTGTTTTTATTCCACCTTGTTTTTTAAAACTATTCCTATGTAGCCACTGAAGATGGTCTGTAATATTCAGATTGAAATATTTGGCAAATTAAATAATATTCTTGTGTAAACGTGTATATATTTTATAAGCTGAAAATTGTGTAACAGCTGTTTATAATAATCATTGGATACAGAAAGCGCTCAATTTATGAAAAGCAAACGTGTAACTCGAAATCAGTTTGAATTGCATTTCAGATACTCAATGTCATCCAGATACTTAACTGCTATTTTTAGATATAAAATTCTCCCAAAAATAGTTGCAACTAATATACTGAAAAACTTTGTGAAAATGTGTCCTCTCAATGCGGAAGCCGCATATATCCGCAAAAAGCTAGTACCCACCAGGGAAAAATGGAACGGCAGACACCCAGGTGAGAAAATCACGTGTTAATATAATTTTAAATATGGAAAGCATACACAGAGGGTTTACACTTCGTGATGAGATCAGATTATCACTGGCAAATACTAGAGTGAGACAAGGATAATTGGAATTTTTTAATACGATTTTTAAATACAGCCATATAATATACACAGAAATTGGAAAAAGTAATCACTTGGGGAAATTATTTTTTTTACAGATTGAAAAATAATTTTCGCAAGAAGGGCTGAAAGAATTCATTTTACTTATTTATACAAAAGTTCCAATCCCCTGTTTTTCTCTTAGGAATTATGTTAGCACATCATCATAAAATGAAGTTTTTTACTTCAGTTCCAACATCCAATGTATTTTTCAACAGCGATTAAGCTTAGGCCACACAGCCTTTCCTGTGTTTGTGTACCTCTATAACACGTATGTATTCTCTTCATCAGTGGTGCACCCAGAGGGGGAAACTTGGGGGCCCTTTCCCCCCCAGAGAAAAAGGAAAAAAACACTAGAAAATTTTCCGAAAAATCTTTTCCTAATTAAAATTCATTTTTTAAAAATTTATGTTGTGTCGTGTCTTCTATTTTTATACTACTTATTAATTAGCGATCATTGCAGATGCTCAGTCATAGGTCGTATGTGATGCATAGTGTGTATTCTCAATCATCTACTCCACTCACCCCATCCCCCCCAAAGATTAAATCCTGAGTGCGCTAATGTGTGAATATATGTAAATGTAAAAAGAAAAAAAAAATATGAGGATTTCTTTATTGTTTAACACAACATATCAAGATTCAGATTTTTCCCAATACATCGAATTTTTTTTAAAAAACTTTTTTGCAGTAAATACGTTTAAGTCTTTCAAAACTTGATATAGGTCATCTGTGACATGTTTATGAGCTTTGTTAAGCTGTATTCCTAGCGGCATAGGAACACTTTGGCATTGGGGAAGTTGCCAAGGGTGCCAGTGACATGCTGTGTTACCAAGTGTTACAGTGCAACTGTCTAACTATATATATTATGAATTTGTCTACAGCAGCGTTTCTCAACCTGTGGTCCGTGACTATGGGACAGGTGGTCTGCAGTCTGCATGCAGACTTAAATTAATTAAATAAATATATATTTTTTAATTATCTAAACAAATTACAATTGAATAAGTAAAAATTATTGAAATCAAATGGAGACTTAAAAAAAATGTCAGAATGTTCAAAGGCGGAAGCAATAAAACTATATTGTTGTTCACTTCACCCCTCTTTTATTATTCGTCATTCTGCCAGCAGAATGACAATAATAAAAGAGGGGTGAAGTGAACAATAATATAGTTTTATTGCTTATGCCTTCCCTTGCTGTTTAGTCAGATTTGAAGTGAACATGTGTTATCCACATTTCAACCAATGGCTTGTTGTTTATTGATTTTTATTATTGAAGGTTTCCCTCCTTCAACCAAGGTTCAGTATATCTTGAGAAGTGCTAAGTGATACTTGGACAAAGTGTGTCCTGAGTTAACCCCAGTATTATATATTTATATATTTTTCGGAAACGTTTTTTAATAATGGAAAAGTGGCTTAGAAGTAGGAGTTTGAAAAGAAGGGCAAATGAAACAGGTGATGCTAACCCAAATTGTGATACAAGTGTTGTAACGGCGAGTAAATTTGATACTATTAAAGAAGAAGAAACAAGCAATTCAAAAAAAAAAATACAGTAGGAAATATAACAGTTCATATTTGGAATTCAGGTTTACTTGGTGTGTAGATGAAAGTGAACAGAAACCTCAACGCGTTTTGTGTTATGAAGTGTTGTCGAACGAACGCATGAAACCTGCGAAACTCCGACTACATTTAGAAACTAAACATTGTAATGTGAAAAATGAGCCAATTGAATTTTTTCAGCGAAGCTTAGGGACATTAAATCATGGGAAAGATATAGTTTCGGCCATGGGTTCCATTAACAGCAAGGCACTGGAAGCATCCTATCTCTTAAGTTTGCGCATAGCGAAAACAGGGAAACCTCATTCTATCAGGGAAAATTTGCTACTTCCAGCTATAAAAGATGTGGTAAAAACGATGTTTGGCAACAAGTTACTAAAAGATGTTGATTTGATTCCTCTTTCAAATGACACTATCAGGCGCAGAATTAATGATATGGCAGGTGATGTAGAATCTCCGTTAATCGAGCCCTTATTATGTGTTACAAATAGACGAGACTACTGATGTTCCAAATGATGCGCAGTTAATATGCTATGTAAGATATGTGCATGATAACAACATTCATGACGATATTCTACTTTGCAGAACTGTCACCCCGAACGACTGGAGAAGAAATATTTCACACTCTCAATAATTACATAATACACAAAGGGATCCAGTGGGAAAAATGTATAGGCTTCTGTTTGGATGGAGCTCGTGCCCTTACAGGCAGACATAGTGGGATTGATTACATGGTCAAGGAAGTAGCTCCAGATATGAATTGGGTACATTGTTT
Organism: Typopeltis vanoorti; assembly: GCF_054136105.1. NCBI lineage: Eukaryota > Metazoa > Arthropoda > Arachnida > Uropygi > Thelyphonidae > Typopeltis > Typopeltis vanoorti. The sequence continues at coordinate 164,220,797 of NC_143549.1, read as the reverse complement.
CATACATAGGGAAGCGTTAGCCTCCAAAGAAATGCAACCAGAATTTAAAACTGTGCTATATAACACTATAAAGCTAGTTAATATTATTAAAGCTCAACCATTAAATAATAGGTTATTTTCAGTACTCTACGATGAAATGGGCAGTGAAATTATACAACTTTTGCTTCATTCTGAAATTCGCTGGCTTTCTAGGGGCAAAGTACTAACAAGGTTATTTCAATTAAGGCACGAAATTTTATTATTTGTAAATGAACGCAATTCTGATTTTGCATCACTCCTGGTGTCTGAAATATCTGAAATGTCCAAAATATATTTCAGACATTTCTTCGAAATTAAATGAACCTAAATCTCTCCCTTCAGGGAAATTCTTTAACCGTTCTTGATGCCTACGACAAAATAAAAGCATTCGAGAAAAAAACTGGTTTTATGAATTAATTACGTAAAAGACAGACAATTTGCACATTTTCCAACATTGGAATCCTTTTTAGTGGAAAATCATATTTTTGTTGATTTTGAGTTTCTGGAAAGGGTTTGCAACCACCTCAAAAATCTGAAACGGAATTTTGAAACATTTTCCGAATAACTTTTATAAGAAATTTCTGTGGGTTCGCGATCCATTTCAGGCTTGCATTCACGAGAACGACCTTTCATTATCGAAAAAAAAGAACAGTTAATTGAGCTTTCAAGTGACAGTGTTTCAAGTGATTTAAAATATGATTCCGTGATCTTGGTTTGGCTCGATTTAGGATCTCACCTTTAGTGAGAAGTGAATTTCCTGAATTATCTGCAGAAGCATTGAAAATCGTCATGCAGTTCTCTACAACCTATCTTCGTGAGAAAGGATTTTCATCGCTCCTTGAAATAAAAACAAAATACAGAAATCGTCTTCTTGTGTGCCGATCTTCGACTGAATTTGACCAATACTGCCCAATATCCAGCAACTCTGCAAGGGCCAAGAAGCTCAATCATCTCATTAAAAGTAAGTAGTAACATAATTAGATCATATTTATTTATTTAATAAAAATTAAAATTTTGTTCAATGATGACACACTTTTAATAGTTTACTTCCAATTTAATTAATTATGTTTCCATATGTATTCAAAACATGCTTTTAGATTTATTATGTTATAAATGGCACAGTTTTTCCGAAATGTTGGTAATTCCTACTTAGGTTTTTAAAAAAAATTACAAAAAGTCAAAATGACATATACAGGGTGTTTGGGATAAATTTGACATATTTATAATTAATTATATTTTTCCGTAAGTTACATGTATTAACACACACTTCTCTTCATTTAAAAGTTTGGACCCTTCTTCATTCATATACAAGATGTCAGAAAGGATGGATAGCTGGAACCCACCTGAATCATGGAAGAGAATAACTTGTATCATGATGATTCGTGCCCGCCATCAAAATAAGGATATTACGACTGCTGCCCAATGCTCCCTGAATACAGTAAAAACAATCAGGCATGAACTAGAGACTTGCAATGGTGACTACGAGGATGTAGCAAGAAGAAAGATCCCTAGCAGACGATCTGATTGCGTTCGTACAGCAGAATTCCTCGCAAATCTGCAGGAACAGGTGTTGAAGAACCCTGGCATTGGAATTCGGGCTTTGTTCGTGGAGTTGCTAACTGTAGTCAAGCCCTGGATAACAAGGGTAGCCAATGGTAGGCCGTATGTATGGCAGCAGGATTCGGCCCCTTGCCACAACTCTGGGAAAAGTCAAAAATGGTTGTCTGAAAATTTCTACGACTTCACCAGTCCAAATGTTTGGTCTCCAAACTCCCCAGACCTTAACCCCATGGATTATTTTGTATGGGGCGCAGTTGAAAAAGACACCAATCGCACTTCCAGTAATACAAAAGCCCAGTTAATGGATAAAATTAAAACAGTTTTTGCGGCCCTTCCCAGGGAGACTAGCATCAGCTTGTTCGAGGTTCCGAAGCAGAATTGAAGCTGAGATCGATGCTAATGGTGGTTATTTTGAGTAAATCTTGTTGATAGTATTGTAATTAACTCTGCCTATAATGTTTTTTTGTCAATTCATTAAATTTAATAGATACAAAGAAGATTTTCTTTTTCCTTACGAAACTGTCAAATTTATCCCGAACACCCTGTAGGGAAATAAATTAAAAACAGTATGTTTATTTTTAAAGTAAAACTTTAATTCTAACATTCTAAAATGTTATTTTTCTTGCTTTTCTGTTCTCAAAATTGTCGATGACATTGTTAACGTCTATTTCATTACTCAGTTGAAGTTTTACAGTCAGTAAGGCAAGATTTCTTAAAGCCAAAAAAAGTGCCGTCCAGGGCGGATCCCCAGCTACGCCTCTGTAACTTAGTGGTCCGTAGAATTGTTTTCAGCATTTTACTGGTCCTTGGCCTTAGAAAGTTTGAGAAATGCTGGTCTAGAGAGATAAGTCTAGCTACACTTAAGAGTGTTCCACATACTCGGATAATTTAATATTGCAACTACTGGAATGATTCATTTCGAATGAGTGGTAATCTCAGCTGTGCTGTGTAATGTTATTAATGGTTGAAGAGAATGGTGGGGGTAGTGGTTAACAGTTTTTTAAATTCAACTAATAAACGCAGTCGTTTTAATACAGTATCATAGGTTCAGAAGTTAACTCTGCTATACATTGAAGTGACCGGCTTACGAGAATACAATCTTTGGCATTGTTCGAAGTTACCTTAGCTTCCTCTACTCGAAAGAACACTTAAAATAACTTGAGCACTTATGGGGATTGTATTTTCGTAAGCTCTCAGGTCAAATTTAGGAAACTTTCAGTTTCTACATATATTCGTTTTGAACTCACGTTGTATCTTTAATATCCACTGTATCCACGTGGTTAGCCTAGTGGCTGTGCGCTTCACAACCATATGAATGGGGAAGGAGTGTCCCAGGTTCGATTCCCGTTGAAGACGTGAGGAATTTGAGGATCTTCCTCAGCCATAGCCAAGTTAGCCGGTCTTTGGCATGGGCAGTAGGGTTTTATCCACCAGTTTATCTGGCGTTTTTCATCCCGCAAGAAGGCAAACTGGCTCCGTGAACACACACAGATCTACAGCCATAAATACTTAACCCCCCACGAGGGGGCTCAACTTGCCCCAATAGGGACGAGGGAGAAAAAGGGAGGAAACTCAATACGAATAAATAAATATGTAGCCACTATTTCTATGTAATTTATTATACAATTTCTTGTCTTGTGACATTTTTCATTTTTTTTTTATCCCAATGTATGACAGATCATGTGGATTCATTCAAGTGCCAACAATCCGGAGCAATCCAGGACCATTTCAGTTGCATAAAAAATAAAAAGAAAAAACTATTTTCCTATAGGGATTACTATGAATAACTTGTGTGTTTCTCCTTATTAATGTAGTGCATCCATCGGCATGCTTTTAAAAGCAATATGCCCTAAAAATTAACAATTTTTGAAGAGTCATTTTATTCATCTGTTGCAATATACAGAGATTATAAAAATTAAGATATTTAAGAAAGGAAGTGCATCAGTAGCATATCATGATCTTCAGAGCCTTTGAAAAATTCGTAGCTATGCGTCTTCTTTCAGTGTCCCATTTTCAATAAAATATTGTGTTAGTGGCACCCTTCTGACACCAGCCCAACCAATGCATTCCGACCTCTGCATAACAATATATCTCTTAGCCTTAAATGGAAAATGTTTCTATTATAACAGTTGAAGTTTTTCATGGTAGTACGTGTGATATGAGATAAGTTAACGAAATAATTTTGTTACGAAGGATGAACATGATATGCCACTTCTCTTGATTCTGCACATAGTACGATGAAATCGGCAAACAACACTGCTTAAGTCAGAATCGTGAGTACATTGCAGTGAAATGAATAACCAGTGTGAAGGAAGTTTGGTTTTAAAATTTGAAGTGCCATGGTGTTTTTATAAAAGTAGTATGCTAAAAAAAAAATTTGCTTATACCGAGACATTGGGGTGGGGAAGAAAGAAAAAAGAAGACCATAATTGCTTGATGTGATAGTCAGAAAAAAGAAAATATCACAGAAATAAAGCGAACAGGAAGTTAGATAGCTCTAACATAACAACTGCAGATACTCCTGTGATTCATTTATCATTTTAGTTAGCTTTAAAATTATCATGAATTTTTATTTTTTTCCCCTCTAACTCTTTAGAATAGCAGATTGCACACTATCACTGCTTACTACACACATACAGAATATATATTTTAATTCTGACCATCTGAATTGCATTGCCTTTTAAAATTTGAAATGCATTTTTAAAAATTTTTTTCTTTTCTTTTCTGAAACAGTACAACAATTATTATTTATTATTTTATATTTTTTGAATGGGAGGGGATTTAGAATTTTCCATTTCATTGAAAGGATATAAGTTATGTACAGTTTGAGAAAACAATGTCTTTCCATTAGAAGCAGACTAAATGCAGCAAGTCAAACTACTGTTTTTGTTTATAGTTTGTTCTGATAAATATTTCTCCCTGCTTTGGGAACCTTCTAACAGCTAACATCTTTTGTTTGTTTGTGAGAAAGACATTATGGCGAAAATATTATTTACTACTTTTTATTTTTTTATTGTCGTCTTATGTGAATATGCCGCACAAGTTAGCTGTACAGCAGAAGAGAAAGATAAATTCTGGAACGTGCTAGATGAAGAAATGAGGGAACTGGAAGAAAACAAGATGGCGATTGTCAGATGAGACTTAAACAGATACATAGGGAAACAGAATAGGGACTGTGAAAGGGTGCATGATAGCCATGGAGTGGAAATGATGAACCAGGAAGGAGAGAGGATTTTGGACTTTGCAGTACTGTTTGATCTGGCAATTGTGAACTCCTTTTTCTGCAAGAGGGAAGAGCATTTGATAATATTTAGAAATGGCAACAACATAATAAATTTAGTTTAATCCTTTATCCAAGTGTGAGCAAACAAAGTTTGCTCCTGAAAGTATCTTCAGGACTGGGGTAAGGTGGTGCAATACCAGGGCAACTCCTTGCAAAGGTGGAGCAAGGTACTATCACTCCTATCTCAGTATCTCCCATAAAGCAAAAAATCTCCTTGCGGATATGTCTAATGTTATGCATTAAGGGAAGGGCCACTACCCAGACTAGTTTCGATCTTTATTGAGGTCTTCAGTGGGAGCCAGGCCCAAGTGGAGATACCAGCCAGAAGCATTAGCAAAGTCATCTCCACCTATAGGAGTTGCCACATGGTGTGCCACCTTTTTAATAAATTACTCTGGATTTAGACAAAGATGTTGAAAGTTTATTTTTCATTTGGTGGTGCAACCACCTTACCCCAGTCCTGAAGATACTTTCAGGTGCAAACTTTGTTTGCTCACACTTGGATAAAGGATTAAACTAAATTTATTATACTCTAACCAAGTGAAAAATAAACTTTCAACATCTTTCTCTAAATCCAGAGTAATTTATTAAAAAGGTGGCACACCATGTGGCAACTCCTATAGGTGGAGATAACTTTGCTAATGCTTCTGGCTGGTATCTCCACTTGGGCGTGGCTCCCGCTGAAGAGACCTCAATAAAGGTCGAAACTAGTCTGGGTAGTGGCCCTTCCCTTAATGCATAACATTAGACATATCCGCAAGGAGTTGTGTTTTGCATTATGGGAGATACTGAGATAGGAGTGATGTTAGCTTGCTCCACCTTTGCAACGAGTTACCTGGTGTTGCACCACCTTACCCCAGTCCTGAAGATACTTTCAGGCGCAAACTTTGTTTGCTCACACTTGGATAAAGGATTAAACTAAATTTATTATATTCTAACCAAGTGAAAAATAAACTTTCAGTGGCAACAACAGTTCACAGATTGCCTACGTTTTGACTAGAAGAAAACATCTTAAGGCAGTAACAAATTGTAAGGTAATCCCAACAGATCAAGTGGCGCAGCAACACTGGCTGCTGTACGTAGACTTTATTTTAAAGTCGAAGATAAGAACCTTTGGAAGTCATGCGAGGAAGAAAATTAAGTGGTTTCGCTTAAAAGAAGAGCGTGTGAGAAACCGTTTTAGGTAGAGGGTTGAATGATATAATCACGTAATCACAAGAAAGATAACCAAATATTTCGGTCTGGAAATAGCAGACCATCGTCAGTGGTATTACAAGAACAGTTTAAAAAATACAAGCTAGAATACTAACACTAGATCGTTAAAATTAGAACACGCTGCATGATGTTATATCACTAAGTATGAAACGGAATATTTTGAAGTAGAAACATGACTGAATTTGCTATAAAAAAATAAAATTAAATTAAAAAAAATTAATGAGTAATCTTGATTAGACTTTCCCAGATTTTTGATATAGATATACAGCCATTACGATTCAGGTTGGGGCGATGGAGCAAGGCCTCCATGCTTTCCTTGAACAAACGTTCGAACCTATAACGAGAGTTTCATGTGTTGTTGGATAGTAGAAAGTTCTTTCTGTAGATAATCAAAAGTGGAACAATTAGTTTTGGCTCTTCTGATGAGGCATTTTATAATTCCTGTTTTTTGACATTTCTCAAATCTTATAATCCTCCACAAAACAACAAAGTTTCAATACGTCGAGTGCCTATTCCTTATATCTCCGGTATTTCAGAACCTATCGCAAGAATTTTAAAGAAATATGATTTAACAACTACGTATTCACCTATTAACAAATTGTCTTCTCATTCTCCTTCTCCTAAAGACAAACGCTCACATTTATCTCTTCCTGGAGTTTATCAAATTCCGTGCAACTGTGATCTCTCTTATTTTGGACAAACTGGATGTTCTCTTGAAAAAAGAATCCAAGAACATCAATCATCCATTCTTCACAATAAATCTGAAAAGTCTGGATTGGCTCAACACGAGATTGAAACTGACCACAGCATCCTTTGGTCCAGGACTCGCCTCTTACATAGATCCCGTTATAGGTTCGAACGTTTGTTCAAGGAAAGCGTGGAGGCCTTGCTCCATCGCCCCAACCTGCATCGTAATGACTGTATATCTATATCAAAAATCTGGGAAAGCCTAATCAAGATTACTCATTAATTTTTTTTTTTTTTTAAATAGCAAATTCAATCATGTTTCTACTTCAAAATATTCCGTTTCATATTTAGTGATATAACATCACGTGCCGTGTTCTAATTTTAATGATCTATTGTAAGTATTTTAGCTTGTATTTTTTAAACTGTTCTTGTAATACCACTGATGATCGTCTGCTATTTCTAGACCGAAATATTTGGTTAAATAAATATCTTTCTTGTGATTACGTGATTATATCATTCAGTCTTATGTCGCAAGTATCCTTGAAACAACAAATTAGGGAGAAGGTGTTAGAGAGGATTTCAGATGGACTAGGAAGTGTACAAGATTGGTGGAAACATAATTCAAAGGCAATTCTAAGCTGTGCAATTGAGTTGCATGGTGAAACATCCGGAAAGATTAGAGAGCAGAAGGAGGGTTGGTGGTGGAATAATAATGTACAAGAAGCAGTGACGGCTAAGAGGAAGGCAAAGCAGAAGTGGGACAAGTCAGGAGTGGAAGAGGACAGAGAGGAGTACAGAGAGAAAAAGTGTGAAGCCAAGAGAGTTGTTGCACAGGCGAAGGCTATGGCATATCAAGACCTTTATGATCAATTAGAAACAAAGGAAGGACAGAGAAAGATTTATCGATTGGCAAAATGTAGAAATAAGGCATCAAAGGACATCATACATATGCAGCAGATCAAAGACTCTGGAGGAAGGGTATTAAGGAGGGATGTGGATATAAGAAACAGATGGAGAATATACTTTGAAGGGCTTTTGAATGAAGAACATGAAAGGACTCACAGAGAAGATGGGGGAACCTTATGAGAAGATGGTGCAGAACATTAGTAGAGTGGAAATTAAGGAAGTCATAAAGAGGATGAAGAATGGAAAATCGGTGTGCCCTGACAGGATCCCAGTGGAGGCATGAAGGCACTGGGGGAACGAAGAATTGACCTGTTGCGGGACCTGTCGATAAAAGTTTGTCAACAGGAAAATATACCTGAGGAATGGAGAGAAAGTCCTCTTATCCCCATCTACAAGAGTAAAGGGGTTGCACAAGACTAAGAATTACAGAGGATTAAAGTTGATGAACCACACAATGAAAATCCTAGAGAGAGTTCTTGATGGAAGACTGAGGAATGAGGGAGATTGCAAAGGAGCAATCTGGCTTCATGCCTAGTCGATCGATGGCACATGCTATCTTTGGGTTACAACAGATGATGGAAAAGTTTCGACAAAAGCAACTGGAGCTACATCTGGTATTTATTGATCTGGAGAAAGTGTATGATAGAGTGCCAAGGCAAGAAGTCTGGAGGTGTCTGAGGGAGAAGATGGGACCGGAGAAATATGTCAGGTTGGTACAGGAGATGTACAGAAATGTGAAGACAACAGTTCAAACCTGCCTGGGAGAGACAGAAAGTTTTCCATTGACAGTTGGCTTGCATTAAGTCCGTTCCTGTTTAATATTGTGATAGAGGTGGTGATGGAGGAGGTGAGAGAAGATGCACCTTGGACTATGTTGTATACAGATGACATCGTACTATGTGCAGAATCAAGAGAAGTGGCAGCTAAACTGGAAAGTTGGAAGAAAGTACTGGAAGAGAGAGGTATGAGACTGAGCAGAAGTAAGACAGAGCATGTGTTGCAAAGTGGATGGCAGCCAGGAGACAGGCTGAGGCCTAGTTCTTCTTCTTCTTCCCTACTCCTCACCTCCCCACCCGCTCTTCCCATCCTATTCCCTTTCCTTTTCTCCCAGCACCCAATCTCAAACTCGTACCTGAATATGCATTAAGGGAAGGGCCACTTCCTTCAACTTCTTTTTCTTCTCTTCGGGGACACTCTGACTCCAGTTATTTTCAATAGGCCAATGATGGCATCTTTACTTTCTCACTTTACTTCGGTCTGGGTAGTGGCCCTTCCCTTAATGCCCACAAGGAGATGTGATTTGCATTACGGGAGATACTAAGACAAGTGATGAGAGCTTAGTCCACCTTTACCATGAGTTGCCTCAGTCCTGAAGATACTTCAGGTGCAAACTTTGTTTGCTTACACTTGGATAAAGGAGTAAACTAAATTTATTATAGTCAAACCAGGTGGAAAAAACTTCCAACATCTTTCTCTAAATCCAGAGTAATTTAATAGTTTCCAATAAGGTGAGACACCTTTTGGAAACTTGTATAGGTAAATATGACTTCATTACTTCCACCTCTGGGTCTGGTTCCCACTGATGAGACCTCAATAAAGGTTGAAACCAGTCTGGGTAGTGGCCCTTCCCTTAATGCATAGCATTATGCATGCCTGCAAGGAGATGTGCTTTGCATTATGGGAGATACTAAGACAAGTGATGAGAGCTTAGTCCACCTTTACCACGAGTTGCCTCAATCCTGAATATACTTCAGGCACAAACTTTGTTTGCTTACACTTGGATAAAGGATTAAACTAAATTAATTATATTCTATAACTGAATTAAATAACAGTTTTTTCATGAAAATCAGCAATAAAAAGATGAAAATAGGCAGGAACATAGAAAACCTCAGCTGCATTCTGAATGGAGAGTATAGAATAAGTAAAATATTTCAGCTATTTAGGCACAGCTTTTAGTAAAGAAGGCAAATGTGTTCTCTATTTCAAAATTAAATTTGTAAATAAACAACAAAATAATCAAAGCTGGTATGGTGGGGACCCAGCTGAATAAATTTATATGGAATAAGAAATTAGCCTAGAAATTAGAATAAGTATACAAGAGGAAACAGTTGGAATTGAAAAGGTTTTAAAATGAAGAAGCAGAAAGGGAAATGGCCCCAGTCGAGCATGGAGAGATCACATCGAGTGAGTGGTATCAGTGGAACTAGCTGTAGATCCAGAAATGAGCTGTTGTGTTTGTATACAAATGCTAGAAGTATAAGAAACAAGGCAGATAAAATGGTTGCGCTAATTGCGTCTGTTCACCCAAAGATTGTCAGAATAAGTGAGATATGGTTGGAAGAGGATGACATCCTGACAGGAACAGAGATGGACGGGTATGATGTGTTTCATGAGGACAGAAGGGGTAAAAAGGGAGGGGGAGTGCTATTGATGATAGAGAAAGAGTTATGTCAATATAAAGTAGAGATGCAAGAGGGGAAATAGTGCCAGTGGTTTTGAGGCAGTATGGTGTGAGATAGAGGTGAATGGAATCAAATACTTGGTGGGATGTTGTTATAGACCAGGTAATGTGGATGGTGGTGATAATGAAATGTACAATCAAATTAGCCAAGTAAATAAGAAAAGGGTGATCATTATGGGTGATTTTAATTATGGCAATATACACTGGAATGATGAGATAGCAACTGGAAGTAAAGAAAATGAGTTTCTTGAGTTTTTGAGGGATAACTACCTCAGACAGTATGTGACAGAGGGCACACGAGGATTGAGGGTCCTGGATTTGGTCATCTCATTAGAGGATGTAATTACAAACGAGGAGTCAAATCATCCACCAATTGGTGAGAGTGACCATGAGGTGATTACCTGGGTGGTTGCCAGCAGTGCGAGGACCTCTGTGAGAAAAGGGTATATGTGGAACTACAAGGGGGGGGGGGGGGGTGATTATGAAGAGCTCAGGAGACAGCTTGCGGGTGTAGCGTGGAATGCGTTAGCTGGAAAAGAGATCAATGCAGCTTGAGGGATTTTCAGAAACTGTTTAGTAGATGCAATGTCTAAATGTATTCCAAGGGTGAGAAGGTTAAATAAGGTGGGTGTGAGATGGATGAATAAAGAGATTAAGCATGCGATACAGAGAAAAAGGGCATTGTGGAGGCAGCATAAGAGAAGTGAAAATAACCAATTCCATGAGGTCTACAAAGACCAAGCAAGGCGGGTGACTTGGTTGGTGAGGGTAGCTGAAGAGAGGTATGAACAGCAGTTGGCTAATGAAGCCAAAAAGAATCCTAAGGCGTTCTTTCGATATGTAGCCAGCAAAAGAAAGAATAATTATGGAAGGATGACATTGATTGGAAAAAATGGTATAAAGACAGCTGATGCAGAATGTGTGGTGGAGATACTTAATGAGCAGTTCATAAAGATCTTTCAATCTTGTGAATGTGACTTCATGGAGGGATTGAGAGCAGCTGAAGATGGGGAGGAGAGACTGGCTGTAGGTGAGCAAGAGGTGTATGGGGAGTTGAGTAAACTAGATGTTAATAAGGCTGTGGGACTTGATAATATATCACCACGTATTCTGAAAGAATGTGCCAGGGAGTTGACACCTGCCTTGACATATTTTTTTTAATATGAGTCTTGCACTCGGTCAAGTTCCTAAGGAGTGGAAGGAGGGCAAGATTGTGCCACTTCATAAAGGAGGTGATTGAACTCAAGCATCAAACTATAGGCCTATCTGTGTGTCAGGTGTTATGGTTAAGTTGTTGGAGAAGCTTGTGAGAACTAGGATCCAGAGTGGGATTGATAACAATGGTATTATTTTTGATGGACAGCATGGATTTGCTAAAGGGAGGTCATGTTTTAGTAATCTACTTACTTATTACAATAAAGTGACTGCTTCCTTGGACAGAGGAAAAGGATACACAGTAATATACTTGGATTTCGTAAAGGCTTTTGATAGAGTACCTCATGATAAGTTGACAGTCAAACTAGAGCAGATGGGGTTGGATATTAGATTGGTGCATTGGATTGGAGACTGGCTATCTGATAGGTATCAACAAGTTGTGTATGGGGGAGTGATATCCAGAAAAAGGAAAGTCACTAGTGGAGTGCCTCAGGGGTCTGTTTTAGGTCCATTACTGTTTAACTTGTATATTAATGATATAGGTGAAGATTTGGATGGAGATATCAGTTGTTTGCAGATAATGAAAAGCTGGGACGAACCATGAAGTGTAGTGAAGATGTTGTGGACTTACAGGAAGACTTGAATAGATTGAGTGATTGGGTACGGAAATGGGGATGTGAGTTTAATGTTGCAAAATGTAAGGTTTTAAAATTTGGAAAACAAAGATGGGATGCAGAATTTATGCTTGGTGAGAATATATTGTTGGAGGTAGAGGAAATAAGAGATCTGTGGGTGATAGTGGATAAGGATCTAAAATTTAGGGGACACATCGCCAAAATTGTGAAGACAATACAAAGGCTTCTGAGAATGATGCGGAGGACACTAACGTGTAGGAGTAGGGAGATTCTTATAAGGCTTTGATTAGGCCACACATGGACTATTGAGCCCAGATTTGGTCACCGGGTTTTCAGAAGGATGAAGAGATGTTGGAAAGGGTCCAAAGGAGACTGACTAAGGTAGTTTCTGACCTCTGGAATGTCGAGTATGAGGAAAGATTGAGAAGATGTAATTTGCAGAGTCTGGTGAACAGGAAGAAGAGGGGAGATATGATAGAGACCTACAAGTTGGTAAGGGGGTTGTTATAGGATCAATGCTGGAGAAGTTTTACAGAGAATAGTGGGAGATCAGGGGAGAACCAGAGGTCATCCCTGGAAACTGTATAAAGAGGTTGTGAGTAGGGGAGTGAGAGGCAGGTAATTTTCGTGCAGAGTTGTGAATGATTGAAATGCCTTGCCTGAGAATGTGGTGTCTGTAAAGAGTCTGAATGTTTAAAACATGGTATGATGAGCTGTGTGTGTGATAAAAGGACCTCCCAGATGAGTCTTTGACTCCATGAGGTCTTGGGGTGGTGGTAATAATAATAAAGACATGTTCAAATCTGTTTTAAGTTATGGATCTGATATTTGGAATAAATGAGATCTGAGTTAGATCTCATTAAATCTTATCAATAAAGGAAGTGATCACTGAGAAAGATTGAAAGTGAACACATGGCATAATCGTATTAAAAATGAAATAACAACACGGTTAGTATTCAAGAATGTGTTAGCAGAGCTAATTGCAGGTGGTATGGTCACTTAAACAGAATGGGAAAGATTAGCAAAAACAGGTGTTTGATGCAAAGATGGCAGGAAAACATCCAGAGGAAGAACAAAGTCCAGGTGTATTGATTCAGTCAGAAGTGCCTTAGAAGAACAAAATGTTAGATATAACAATACTGGAGTGCTGACAAGTAATAGACTAATTTGGAGGTAAACTGTTAACAGGATAACAGGAAATTGATGATGAAGAAATAAATACACATAGCAAATACAATAAACTGTACAGGTTGATCTACTTGCTTAATGATCCATTAATGCATGTGCAATCATCCATCATGTCTAGGTGAATAATCTGATCAATATTATTAATTTGATGGATAGGCCATCACTCACTAGTCATTTACACAAAGAGAT